>NC_092722.1:9635576-9712090 GCF_047496885.1 Scyliorhinus torazame
GCTGGTGGGGGGGGAAGTGGGGGTGGTGGGGGGGGAAGTGGGGGTGGTGGGGGGGAAGTGGGGGTGGTGGGGGGGAAGTGGGGGTGGTGGGGGGGGAAGTGGGGGTGGTGGGGGGGGAAGTGGGGGTGGTGGGGGGGGAAGTGGGGGTGGTGGGGGGGGAAGTGGGGGTGGTGGGGGGGGAAGTGGGGGTGGTGGGGGGGGAAGTGGGGGTGGTGGAGGGGGAAGTGGGGGGGAAGTGGGGGTGGTGGGGGGGGAAGTGGTGGTGGGGGGGGGAAGTGGGGGTGGTGGGGGGGGGAAGTGGGGGGGGAAGTGGGGGGGGGGGAAGTGGGGGGTGGTGGGGGGGGAAGTGGGGGTGGTGGGGGGGGAAGTGGGGGTGGTGGGGGGGGAAGTGGGGGTGGTGGGGGGGAAGTGGGGGTGGTGGGGGGGGAGGTGGGGGGGGAAGTGGGGGTGGTGGGGGGGAAGTGGGGGTGGTGGGGGGGAAGTGGGGGTGGTGGGGGTGGTGGGGGGGGAGTGGGGGGGGTGGTGGGGGGGGGGTGGGGGGGGGGGTGGTGGGGGGGGGGGTGGGGGGGGGAGTGGGGGTGGTGGGGGGGGAGTGGGGGTGGTGGGGGGGGAAGTGGAGGTGGTGGGGGGGGAAGTGGAGGTGGTGGGGGGGGAAGTGGAGGTGGTGGGGGGGGAAGTGGAGGTGGTGGGGGGGGAAGTGGAGGTGGTGGGGGGGGAAGTGGAGGTGGTGGGGGGGAAGTGGGGTGGTGGGGGTGGGCGTGGGGGGGCGTGGGGGTGGTGGGGGGGGGCGTGGGGGGGGGCGTGGGGGTGGTGGGGAGGGGCGTGGGGGTGGTGGGGAGGGGCGTGGGGGTGGTGGGGGGGGCGTGGGGGTGGTGGGGGGGGCGTGGGGGTGGTGGGGGGGGGCGTGGGGGTGGGCGTGGGGGTGGTGGGGGGGGCGTGGGGGTGGGCGTGGGGGTGGTGGGGGGGGCGTGGGGGTGGTGGGGGGGGCGTGGGGGGGGCGTGGGGGTGGTGGGGGGGCGTGGGGGTGGTGGGGGGGGCGTGGGGGTGGTGGGGGGGGCGTGGGGGTGGTGGGGGGGGCGTGGGGGTGGTGGGGGGGGCGTGGGGGTGGTGGGGGGGGCGTGGGGGTGGTGGGGGGGGCGTGGGGGTGGTGGGGGGGGCGTGGGGGTGGTGGGGGGGGCGTGGGGGTGGTGGGGGGGCGTGGGGGTGGTGGGGGGGGCGTGGGGGTGGTGGGGGGGGCGTGGGGGTGGTGGGGGGGGGCGTGGGGGTGGTGGGGGGGGTGGTGGGGGGGGGCGGGAGGGTGGTGGGGGGGGGCGGGGGGGTGGTGGGGGGGGCGGGGGGGTGGTGGGGGGGGCGTGGGGGTGGTGGGGGGGGCGTGGGGGGGGGGCGTGGGGGTGGTGGGGGGGGCGTGGGGGTGGTGGGGGGGGGCGTGGGGGTGGTGGGGGGGGGCGTGGGGGTGGTGGGGGGGTGCGTGGGGGTGGTGGGGGGGGCGTGGGGGTGGGGGGGCGAGTGGGGGTGGGGGGGCGAGTGGGGGTGGGCGAGTGGGGGTGGGGGGGGCGAGTGGGGGGGGGGGGGCGTGGGGGTGGGGCGTGGGGGCGTGGGGGGGGGGGAGTGGGGGCGTGGGGGCGTGCGTGGGGGGGGCGTGGGGGTGGGGGTGGGGGAGGGGGTGGGGAGGGGGAGTGGGAGTGGGGGTGGGGGAGTGGGGGTGGGGGAGGGGGAGTGGGGGAGGGGAGTGGGGGTGGGGGGGTGGGGGTGGGGGGGTGGGGGTGGGGGTGGGGGGGTGGGGGTGGGGTTGGGGTTGGGGGTGGGGGGGTGGGGGTGGGGGTGGGGGGTGGGGGGGTGGGGGTCGGGGAGTGGGGGTGGGGGGGTGGGGGGAGTGGGGGTGGGGGGGTGGGGGTGGGGGGGTGGGGGAGTGGGGGTGGGGGAGTGGGGGAGTGGGGGTGGGGGAGTGGGGGAGTGGGGGTGGGGGAGGGGGGGTGGGGGGGTGGGGGTGGGAGGGTGGGGGGGAGGGAGTGGGGGTGGGGGGGTGGGGGAGGGAGTGGGGGTGGGGGGTGGGGGAGGGAGTGGGGGGGTGGGGGAGGGAGTGAGGGGGGGTGGGGGAGGGAGTGGGGGGGGGTGGGGGAGGGAGTGGGGGGGGTGGGGGAGGGAGTGGGGGGGGGGGGTGGGGGAGGGAGTGGGGGGGGGGGGTGGGGGAGGGAGTGGGGGGGGGGTGGGGGGGGGGAGTGGGGGGGGAGTGGGGGGGGGTGGGGGAGGGAGTGGGGGGGGTGGGGGAGGGGGTGGGGGGGGCGTGGGGGTGGGAGTGGGGGTGGGGGGGGAGTGGGGGTGGGGGGGGAGTGGGGGTGGGGGGGGGAGTGGGGGTGGGGGGGGGAGTGGGGGTGGGGGGGGAGTGGGGGTGGGGGGGAGTGGGGGTGGGGGGGAGTGGGGGTGGGGGGAGTGGGGTGGGGGGGGAGTGGGGGTGGGGGGGGAGTGGGGGTGGGGGGGGGAGTGGGGGTGGGGGGGGAGTGGGGAGTGGGGGGGGGAGTGGGGGGGGGAGTGGGGGGGGGAGTGGGGGTGGTGGGGGGGGAAGTGGGGGTGGTGGGGGGGAAGTGGGGGTGGTGGGGGGGGAAGTGGGGGTGGTGGGGGGGAAGTGGGGGTGGTGGGGGGGGGAGTGGGGGTGGTGGGGGGGAAGTGGGGGTGGTGGGGGGGGGAAGTGGGGGTGGTGGGGGGGGAAGTGGGGGTGGTGGGGGGGGAAGTGGGGGTGGTGGGGGGGGAAGTGGGGGTGGTGGGGGGGGAAGTGGGGGTGGTGGGGGGGGGGGAAGTGGGGGTGGTGGGGGGGGGAAGTGGGGGTGGTGGGGGGGGAAGTGGGGGGTGGTGGGGGGGGAAGTGGGGGTGGGGGGGGGGAAGTGGGGGTGGTGGGGGGGGAAGTGGGGCTGGTGGGGGGGGAAGTGGGGCTGGTGGGGGGGGAAGTGGGGCTGGTGGGGGGGGAAGTGGGGCTGGTGGGGGGGGAAGTGGGGCTGGTGGGGGGGGAAGTGGGGGGTGGTGGGGGGGGAAGTGGGGGTGGTGGGGGGGGAAGTGGGGGTGGTGGGGGGGGGGAAGTGGGGGGTGGTGGGGGGGGAAGTGGGGGTGGTGGGGGGGGGAAGTGGGGGTGGTGGGGGGGGGAGTGGGGGTGGTGGGGGGGGAGTGGGGGGTGGTGGGGGGGGAAGTGGGGGTGGTGGGGGGGGAAGTGGGGGTGGTGGGGGGGGGAAGTGGGGGGGAAGTGGGGGTGGTGGGGGGGAAGTGGTGGTGGGGGGGGAAGTGGTGGTGGGGGGGAAGTGGGGGTGGTGGGGGAGGAAGTGGGGGGGGAAGTGGGGGGGAAGTGGGGGGGGAAGTGGGGGGGAAGTGGGGGGGGAAGTGGGGGTGGTGGGGGGGGGAAGTGGGGGGTGGTGGGGGGGGGAAGTGGGGGTGGTGGGGGGGGAAGTGGGGGTGGTGGGGGGGAAGTGGGGGTGGGAAGTGGGGGTGGTGGGGGGGAAGTGGGGGTGGTGGGGGGGAAGTGGGGGTGGTGGGGGGGAAGTGGGGGGGGGTGGTGGGGGGGGAGTGGGGGTGGTGGGGGGGGGAGTGGGGGTGGTGGGGGGGGAGTGGGGGTGGTGGGGGGGGGAGTGGGGGTGGTGGGGGGGGGAGTGGGGGTGGTGGGGGGGGGAGTGGGGGTGGTGGGGGGGGTGGGGGTGGTGGGGGGGAGTGGGGGTGGTGGGGGGGGATGTGGGGGTGGTGGGGGGGGGAGTGGGTGGTGGTGGGGGGGGGAAGTGGAGGTGGTGGGGGGGGGAAGTGGAGGTGGTGGGGGGGGAGTGGAGGTGGTGGGGGGGGGAAGTGGAGGTGGTGGGGGGGGGGAAGTGGAGGTGGTGGGGGGGGAAGTGGGGGTGGTGGGGGGGGCGTGGGGGGGGGGCGTGGGGGTGGTGGGGGGGGCGTGGGGGTGGGCGTGGGGGTGGTGGGGGGGCGTGGGGGTGGTGGGGAGGGGCGTGGGGGTGGTGGGGAGGGGCGTGGGGGTGGTGGGGGGGGCGTGGGGGTGGTGGGGGGGGCGTGGGGGTGGTGGGGGGGGCGTGGGGGTGGGCGTGGGGGTGGTGGGGGGGGCGTGGGGGTGGGCGTGGGGGTGGTGGGGGTGGGCGTGGGGGTGGTGGGGGGGGCGTGGGGGTGGGCGTGGGGGTGGTGGGGGGGGGGGGCGGGGGAGGGGCGTGGGGGTGGTGGGGGGGGCGTGGGGGTGGTGGGGGGGGCGTGGGGGTGGTGGGGGGGCGTGGGGGTGGTGGGGGGGGGCGTGGGGGTGGTGGGGGGGGCGTGGGGGTGGTGGGGGGGGGCGTGGGGGTGGTGGGGGGGCGTGGGGGTGGTGGGGGGGCGTGGGGGTGGTGGGGGGGGCGTGGGGGTGGTGGGGGGGGCGTGGGGGTGGTAGGGGGGGGCGTGGGGGTGGTGGGGGGGGTGGTGGGGGGGGCGGGGGGGTGGTGGGGGGGGGCGGGGGGGTGGTGGGGGGGGGCGAGGGGGTGGTGGGGGGGGGCGTGGGGGTGGTGGGGGGGGGCGTGGGGGTGGTGGGGGGGGCGTGGGGGTGGTGGGGGGGGGGCGTGGGGGTGGTGGGGGGGGCGTGGGGGTGGTGGGGGGGCGTGGGGGTGGGGGGGGCGAGTGGGGGGTGGGCGAGTGGGGGTGGCGGGGGGGCGAGTGGGGGTGGGGGGGGGCGTGGGGGTGGGGCGTGGGGGGGGGGCGTGGGGGTGGGGCGTGGGGGGGGGAGTGGGGGGGGAGTGGGGCGTGGGGGGGGCGTGGGGGGGGAGTGGGGGCGTGGGGGGGGGCGTGGGGGTGGGGGAGGGGGAGTGGGAGTGGGGGAGGGGGAGTGGGGGTGGGGGAGGGGAGTGGGGGGGTGGGGGGTGGGGGTGGGGGGGTGGGGGTGGGGGGTGGGGGGGTGGGGGAGTGGGGGTGGGGGAGTGGGGGGTGGGGGAGTGGGTGTGGGGGGGTGGGGGAGTGGGTGTGGGGGGGTGGGGGAGTGGGGGTGGGGGGGTGGGGGAGTGGGGGTGGGGGGGTGGGGAGTGGGGGTGGGGGGGTGGGGGTGGGGGGGAGGGAGTGGGGGTGGGGGGGTGGGGGAGGGAGTGGGGGTGGGGGGGTGGGGGAGGGAGTGGGGGGGTGGGGGAGGGAGTGGGGGGGTGGGGGAGGGAGTGGGGGGGGTGGGGGAGGGAGTGGGGGGGGGTGGGGGAGGGAGTGGGGGGGGGTGGGGGAGGGAGTGGGGGGGGTGGGGGAGGGAGTGGGGGGGGAGTGGGAGTGGAGGGGGTGCTGGGGGGGGAATGGGGGGGGAGTGGGGGGGTGGAGTGGGGGGGGTGGAGTGGGGGGGGTGGAGTGGGGGGGGGTGGAGTGGGGGGGGTGGAGTGGGGGGGTGGAGGGGGGGGGAGTGGGGGTGGTGGGGGGGGAGTGGGGGTGGTGGGGGGGGAGTGGGGGTGGTGGGGGGGGAGTGGGGGTGGTGGGGGGGAGTGGGGGTGGTGGGGGGGGAGTGGGGGTGGTGGGGGGGTGGTGGGGGGGAGTGGGGGTGGTGGGGGGGGAGTGGGGGTGGTGGGGGGGGAGTGGGGGTGGTGGGGGGGAGTGGGGGTGGTGGGGGGGGAGTGGGGGTGGTGGGGGGGGAGTGGGGGTGGTGGGGGGGGGAGTGGGGGTGGTGGGGGGGGGTGGAGTGGGGGGGGTGGAGTGGGGGGGGGGAGTGGGGGGGGGGGGGAGTGGGGGGGGAGTGGGGGGGGGAGTGGGGGGGGGTGGGGGGGGGTGGGGGGGGGTGGGGGGGGGGGGGGAAGTGGGGGTGGTGGGGGGGAGTGGGGGTGGTGGGGGGTGGGGGTGGTGGGGGGGAGTGGGGGTGGTGGGGGGGGAAGTGGGGGTGGTGGGGGGGGGAAGTGGGGGGGGTGGGGGGGAGTGGGGGGGTGGGGGGGGGGGAGTGGGGGGGGTGGTGGGGGGGGTGGGGGGGGGGTGGGGGGGAGTGGGGGGGGTGGGGGGGGAGTGGGGGGTGGTGGGGGGGAGTGGGGGGGGAGTGGGGGGGGGAGTGGGGGTGGTGGGGGGGAAGTGGGGGGGGTGTGGGGGGGGGGGGAAGTGGGGGTGGTGGGGGGGGAAGTGGGGGTGGTGGGGGGGAAGTGGGGGTGGTGGGGGGGAGTGGGGGTGGTGGGGGGGGTTGGGGGGGGTGGGGGGGTGGTGGGGGGGGAAGTGGGGGGGTGGTGGGGGGGGGGAGTGGGGGGGGTGGGGGGGGAAGTGGGGGTGGTGGGGGGGGGAAGTGGGGGTGGTGGGGGGGAAGTGGGGGTGGTGGGGGGGGAAGTGGGGGTGGTGGGGGGGAAGTGGGGGTGGTGGGGGGGGGGAAGTGGGGGTGGTGGGGGGGGAAGTGGGGTGGTGGGGGGGGAAGTGGGGGTGGTGGGGGGGAAGTGGGGGTGGTGGGGGGGAAGTGGGGGTGGTGGGGGGGGAAGTGGGGGGTGGTGGGGGGGGGGGAAGTGGGGGGGTGGGGGGGGTGGGGGGGTGGGGGGGGGTTGGGGGGGGTGGGGGTTGGGGGGGGAAGTGGGGGTGGTGGGGGGGAAGTGGGGGGTGGTTGGGGGGGAAGTGGGGGTGGTGGGGGGGAAGTGGGGGTGGTGGGGGGGGTGGGGGTGGTGGGGGGAGTGGGGGTGGTGGGGGGGGAGTGGGGGTGGTGGGGGGGGAAGTGGGGGTTGGTGGGGGGGTGGGGGGTGGGGGGGGGTGGGGGGGGGTTGGGGGGGAGGTGGGGGGTGGTGGGGGGGAGTGGGGGTGGTGGGGGGGGGTTGTGGGGGGGGTGGGGGGGGAGTGGGGGTGGTGGGGGGGAAGTGGGGGTGGTGGGGGGGGGAGTGGGGGTGGTGGGGGGGGGGGGGTGTGGGGGGGTGGGGGGGTGGTGGGGGGGTGGTGGGGGGGGGTGGGGGGGGTGGGGGGGGGTGGGGGTGGTGGGGGGGGGGGGGGGGTGGGGGGGGTGGGGGTGGGGGGGGGGGTGGGGGGTGGTGGGGGGGAGGTGGGGGTGGTGGGGGGGGGGGGGGGTGGGGGGGGGGGGGGGGGTGGTGGGGGGGGTGGTGGGGGGGGGTGGGGGGGGTGGTGGGGGGGGGTGGTGGGGGGGTGGGGGGGGTGGTGGGGGGGGTGGGGGGGGGTGTGGGGGGGGGTGGGGGGGGTGGTGGGGGGGTGGTGGGGGGGGGAAGTGGGGGTGGTGGGGGGGGGAAGTGGGGGTGGTGGGGGGGGAAGTGGGGGTGGTGGGGGGGGAGTGGGGGGTGGTGGGGGGGGAAGTGGGGGTGGTGGGGGGGGGTGGGGGTGGTGGGGGGGTGGGGGGGGGGGGGAAGTGGGGGTGGTGGGGGGGGGAGTGGGGGTGGTGGGGGGGGAAGTGGGGGTGGTGGGGGGGGAAGTGGGGGTGGGGGGGGGGAGTGGGGGTGGTGGGGGGGGAAGTGGGGGGGTGGGTGGGGGGGGGGAAGTGGGGGTGGTGGGGGGGGAAGTGGGGTGGTGGGGGGGGAAGTGGGGGTGGTGGGGGGGAAGTGGGGGGTGGTGGGGGGGAAGTGGGGTGGTGGGGGGGGAAGTGGGGGTGGTGGGGGGGAAGTGGGGTGGTGGGGGGGGAAGTGGGGGTGGTGGGGGGGAAGTGGGGGGTGGTGGGGGGGGAAGTGGGGGGTGGTGGGGGGGGAAGTGGGGGTGGTGGGGGGGGAAGTGGGGGTGGTGGGGGGGGAAGTGGGGTGGTGGGGGGGGAAGTGGGGGTGGTGGGGGGGAAGTGGGGGTGGTGGGGGGGGAAGTGGGGGTGGTGGGGGGGAAGTGGGGGGGAAGTGGGGGTGGTGGGGGGGAGGGTGGTGGGGGGGAAGTGGGGGTGGTGGGGGGGAAGTGGGGGGTGGTGGGGGGGGAAGTGGGGGTGGTGGGGGGGGAAGTGGGGGTGGTGGGGGGGGAGTGGGGGGGAAGTGGGGGTGGTGGGGGGGGAAGTGGGGGTGGTGGGGGGGGAAGTGGGGGTGGTGGGGGGGGAGTGGGGGTGGTGGGGGGGGGTGGGGGGGGTGGGGGGTGGTGGGGGGGGAGTGGGGGTGGTGGGGGGGGAGTGGGGGGGTGGGGGGGGGGTGGGGGTGGTGGGGGGGGTGGGGGGGGTGGGGGGGGGTGGGGGGGGGTGGGGGGGGGGTGGGGGGGGGTGGGGGGGGTGGGGGGTGGTGGGGGGGGGGTGGGGGGGGGTGGTGGGGGGGGTGGGGAGTGGGGGGTGGTGGGGGGGGGTGGGGGGGGGAGTGGGGGTGGTGGGGGGGGGTGGGGGGGGGGGGTGGTGGGGGGGGGTGGGGGGGGAAGTGGGGGTGGGGGGGGGGGGGAGGTGGGGGGGGGTGGGGTGGTGGGGGGGGGAGTGGGGGGGTGGGGGGGGGGGGGTGGTGGGGGGGGGTGGGGGGGTGGTGGGGGGGGAGTGGGGGGTGGTGGGGGGGGGTTGGGGGGGTGGGGGGGGGGTGGGGGTGGTGGGGGGGGGGTGGTGGGGGTGGTGGGGGGGGGGTGGGGGGGTGTGGGGGGGGTGGTGGGGGGTGGTGGGGGGGGGTGGTGGGGGTGGTGGGGGGGGGTGGTGGGGGTGGTGGGGGGGGGTGGTGGGGGGGTGGTGGGGGGGTGGTGGGGGGGGTGGGGGGGTGGTGGGGGGGGAGTGGGGGGGTGGTGGGGGGGGAGTGGGGGGTGGTGGGGGGGGGAGTGGGGGTGGTGGGGGGGGGTGGGGGGTGGGGGGGGGGAGTGGGGGTGGTGGGGGGGGAAGTGGGGGTGGTGGGGGGGAAGTGGGGGTGGTGGGGGGGGTGGGGGTGGTGGGGGGGGGGGGTGGTGGGGGGGGAGGGGGGGGGTGGGGGGTGGTGGGGGGGGTGGGGGGGGGGGGGGGGTGGGGGGGGGGGGAAGTGGGGGGTGGTGGGGGGGGAAGTGGGGGTGGTGGGGGGGAAGTGGGGGTGGTGGGGGGGGAGTGGGGGTGGTGGGGGGGGGAAGTGGGGGTGGTGGGGGGGGAAGTGGGGGTGGTGGGGGGGGGAAGTGGGGGTGGTGGGGGGGGAAGTGGGGGTGGGGGGGGGGGAAGTGGGGGTGGGGGGGGGGGAAGTGGGGGTGGTGGGGGGGGAAGTGGGGGTGGTGGGGGGGGAAGTGGGGGTGGTGGGGGGGGGAAGTGGGGGTGGTGGGGGGGAAGTGGGGGTGGTGGGGGGGGAAGTGGGGGTGGTGGGGGGGGGGAAGTGGGGGTAGTGGGGGTGGGTGGGGGGGGGGGGAAGTGGGGGTGGTGGGGGGGGAAGTGGGGCTGGTGGGGGGGGAAGTGGGGGCTGGTGGGGGGGGAAGTGGGGGTGGTGGGGGGGGAAGTGGGGGTGGTGGGGGGGGACGTGGGGGTGGTGGGGGGGGAAGTGGGGGTGGTGGGGGGGGGAAGTGGGGGTGGTGGGGGGGGGAAGTGGGGGTGGTGGGGGGGGAAGTGGGGGTGGTGGGGGGGGAAGTGGGGGTGGTGGGGGGGGAAGTGGGGGTGGTGGGGGGGAAGTGGGGGGGAAGTGGGGTGGTGGGGGGAAGTGGGGTGGGGGGGGTGTGGGGGAGGTGGGGGGGAAGTGGGGGGTGGTGGGGGGTGGTGGGGGGTGGGGTGGGGGGGGGAAGTGGGGGTGGTGGGGGGGAAGTGGGGGTGGTGGGGGGGAAGTGGGGGTGGTGGGGGGGAGTGGGGGGGGAGTGGGGGGTGGTGGGGGGGGAAGTGGGGGTGGTGGGGGGGGAAGTGGGGGTGGTGGGGGGAGTGGGGGGTGGTGGGGGGGGGTGGGGTGGGGGGGGGGTGGGGGGGGAGTGGGGGGGGGGAGTGGGGGGGGGAGTGGGGGGTGGTGGGGGGGGAGTGGGGGTGGTGGGGGGAGTGGAGGGTGGTGGGGGGAAGTGGAGGTGGTGGGGGGGGAAGTGGAGGTGGTGGGGGGGGGAAGTGGAGGTGGTGGGGGGGGAAGTGGAGGTGGTGGGGGGGGAAGTGGGGGTGGTGGGGGGGGGCGTGGGGGGGGCGTGGGGGTGGTGGGGGGGGCGTGGGGGTGGGCGTGGGGGTGGTGGGGGGGGGCGTGGGGGTGGTGGGGAGGGGCGTGGGGGTGGTGGGGAGGGGCGTGGGGGTGGTGGGGGGGGCGTGGGGGTGGTGGGGGGGGGCGTGGGGGTGGTGGGGGGGGCGTGGGGGTGGGCGTGGGGGTGGTGGGGGGGGGCGTGGGGGTGGGCGTGGGGGGCGGTGGGGGGGGCGTGGGGGTGGTGGGGGGGGCGTGGGGGGTGGTGGGGGGGCGTGGGGGGGGCGTGGGGGTGGTGGGGGGGGCGTGGGGGTGGTGGGGGGGGTGGTGGGGGGGTGGTGGGGGGGGTGGTGGGGGGGGCGTGGGGGTGGTGGGGGGGGGCGTGGGGGGTGGTGGGGGGGGCGTGGGGGTGGTGGGGGGGGCGTGGGGGTGGTGGGGGGGGCGTGGGGGTGGTGGGGGGGGCGTGGGGGTGGTGGGGGGGCGTGGGGGTGGTGGGGGGGGCGTGGGGGTGGTGGGGGGGCGTGGGGGTGGTGGGGGGGGCGTGGGGGTGGTGGGGGGGGCGTGGGGGTGGTGGGGGGGGCGTGGGGGTGGGGCGTGGGGGTGGTGGGGGGGGTGGTGGGGGGGGGCGGGGGGGTGGTGGGGGGGGGGCGGGGGGGTGGTGGGGGGGGGCGTGGGGGGGGGCGTGGGGGTGGTGGGGGGGGGCGTGGGGGGGGGCGTGGGGGTGGTGGGGGGGGGGCGTGGGGGTGGTGGGGGGGGCGTGGGGGTGGGGGGGGGCGAGTGGGGGGGGGCGAGTGGGGGTGGGGGGGGGCGAGTGGGGGTGGGGGGGGGGCGTGGGGGGGGGGCGTGGGGGGGGGGAGTGGGGGCGTGGGGGGGGCGTGGGGGGGGGGGGGGAGTGGGGGCGTGGGGGCGTGCGTGGGGGGGGCGTGGGGGTGGGGGTGGGGGAGGGGGAGTGGGAGTGGGGGAGGGGGAGTGGGGGTGGGGGAGGGGGAGTGGGGGTGGGGGAGGGGGAGTGGGGGGTGGGGGAGGGGGAGTGGGGGTGGGGGTGGGGGGGTGGGGGTGGGGGTGGGGGGGTGGGGGGGTGGGGGTGGGGGAGTGGGGGTGGGGGAGTGGGGGTGGGGGGGTGGGGGAGTGGGGGAGTGGGGGTGGGGGGGTGGGGGAGTGGGGGAGTGGGGGTGGGGGAGGGGGGGGTGGGGGGGTGGGGGTGGGGGGGTGGGGGGGAGGGAGTGGGGGTGGGGGGGTGGGGGAGGGAGTGGGGGGTGGGGGGGTGGGGGAGGGAGTGGGGGGGTGGGGGAGGGAGTGAGGGGGGGTGGGGAGGGAGTGGGGGGGGTGGGGGAGGGAGTGGGGGGGGGTGGGGGAGGGAGTGGGGGGGGGGTGGGGGAGGGAGTGGGGGGGGGTGGGGAGTGGGGGGGGGTGGGGGAGGGAGTGGGGGGGGTGGGGGGGGCGTGGGGGTGGGAGTGGGGGTGGGGGGGGAGTGGGGGTGGGGGGGAGTGGGGGTGGGGGGGAGTGGGGGTGGGGGGGAGTGGGGGTGGGGGGGAGTGGGGGTGGGGGGGGGAGTGGGGGTGGGGGGGAGTGGGGAGTGGGGGGGGGGGGGAGTGGGGGGGGGAGTGGGGGGGGGAGTGGGGGGGGAAGTGGGGGTGGTGGGGGGGGAAGTGGGGGTGGTGGGGGGGAAGTGGGGGTGGTGGGGGGGGAAGTGGGGGTGGTGGGGGGGGAAGTGGGGGTGGTGGGGGGGGGAAGTGGGGTGGTGGGGGGGGAAGTGGGGTGGTGGGGGGGGAAGTGGGGGTGGTGGGGGGGGAAGTGGGGGTGGTGGGGGGGGAAGTGGGGGTGGTGGGGGGGGGAAGTGGGGGTGGTGGGGGGGGGGAAGTGGGGGTGGTGGGGGGGGGAAGTGGGGGGGGAAGTGGGGGTGGGGGGGGAAGTGGGGGTGGTGGGGGGGGAAGTGGGGGTGGTGGGGGGGGGAAGTGGGGGTGGGGGGGGGGAAGTGGGGGTGGTGGGGGGGGAAGTGGGGGTGGTGGGGGGGGAAGTGGGGGTGGGTGGGGGGGGAAGTGGGGCTGGTGGGGGGGGAAGTGGGGCTGGGGGGGGGGAAGTGGGGCTGGTGGGGGGGGAAGTGGGGCTGGTGGGGGGGGGAAGTGGGGCTGGTGGGGGGGGAAGTGGGGGTGGTGGGGGGGAAGTGGGGGTGGTGGGGGGAAGTGGGGGTGGTGGGGGGGGGAGTGGGGGTGGTGGGGGGGGGAGTGGGGGTGGTGGGGGGGGAGTGGGGGGGGAAGTGGGGGTGGTGGGGGGGAAGTGGGGGTGGTGGGGGGGGAAGTGGGGGGGAAGTGGGGGTGGTGGGGGGGGAAGTGGTGGTGGGGGGGGAAGTGGTGGTGGGGGGGAAGTGGGGGTGGTGGGGGAGGAAGTGGGGGGGGGGAAGTGGGGGGGAAGTGGGGGGGGAAGTGGGGGGGGTGGGGGGGGAAGTGGGGGGTGGTGGGGGGGGAAGTGGGGGGGAAGTGGGGTGGTGGGGGGGGAAGTGGGGGTGGTGGGGGGGGGAAGTGGGGGTGGTGGGGGGGGAAGTGGGGGTGGAAGTGGGGGTGGTGGGGGGGAAGTGGGGGTGGTGGGGGGGGAAGTGGGGGTGGTGGGGGGGGGGAAGTGGGGGTGGAAGTGGGGTGGTGGGGGGGAAGTGGGGGTGGTGGGGGGGGGGAAGTGGGGGTGGTGGGGGGGGAGTGGGGGTGGTTGGGGGGGGGAGTGGGGGTGGTTGGGGGGGGTGGGGTGGTTGGGGGGGGGGAGTGGGGGTGGTGGGGGGGGAGTGGGGGTGGTGGGGGGGGGAGTGGGGGTGGTGGGGGGGGGGAGTGGGGGTGGTGGGGGGGGGGAGTGGGGGTGGTGGGGGGGGGGGAGTGGGGGGTGGTGGGGGGGAGTGGGGGTGGTGGGGGGGGGAGTGGGGGTGGTGGGGGGGGGAGTGGGGGTGGGGGGGGAGTGGGGGTGGTGGGGGGGGGAGTGGGGGTGGTGGGGGGGGGGTGGGGGTGGTGGGGGGGGAGTGGGGTGGTGGGGGGGGAGTGGGGTGGTGGGGGGGGGAGTGGAGGTGGTGGGGGGGGAAGTGGAGGTGGTGGGGGGGGAAGTGGGGGTGGTGGGGGGGGAAGTGGGGGTGGTGGGGGGGGGCGTGGGGGGGGGCGTGGGGGGGGGGGCGTGGGGGTGGTGGGGGGGGCGTGGGGGTGGGCGTGGGGGTGGTGGGGGGGGGCGTGGGGGTGGTGGGGGGGGCGTGGGGGTGGTGGGGAGGGGCGTGGGGGTGGTGGGGAGGGGCGTGGGGTGGTGGGGAGGGGCGTGGGGGTGGTGGGGGGGGCGTGGGGGTGGTGGGGGGGGCGTGGGGGTGGTGGGGGGGGGGGCGTGGGGGTGGTGGGGGGGGGGCGTGGGGGTGGGCATGGGGGTGGTGGGGGGGGGCGTGGGGGTGGGCGTGGGGGTGGTGGGGGTGGGCGTGGGGGTGGGGGGGGGCGTGGGGGTGGGCGTGGGGGTGGTGGGGGGGGCGTGGGGGTGGGCGTGGGGGTGGTGGGGGGGGGCGGGGAGGGGCGTGGGGGTGGCGGGGGGGGCGTGGGGGTGGTGGGGGGGGCGTGGGGGTGGTGGGGGGGGCGTGGGGGTGGTGGGGGGGGGGGCGTGGGGGTGGTGGGGGGGGCGTGGGGGTGGTGGGGGGGGCGTGGGGGTGGTGGGGGGGGGCGTGGGGGTGGGGGGGGGGGCGTGGGGGGGGGGCGAGTGGGGGTGGGGGGGGGCGAGTGGGGGTGGGGGGGGGCGAGTGGGGGTGGGGGGGGGGCGAGTGGGGGTGGGGGGGGGCGTGGGGGTGGGACGTGGGGGGGGCATGGGGGTGGGGCGTGGGGGGGGGGCGTGGGGGTGGGGCGTGGGGGGGGGGAGTGGGGGCGTGGGGGGGGCGTGGGGGGGGAGGGGGGGCGTGGGGGGGGAGTGGGGGCGTGGGGGGGGAGTGGGGGCGTGGGGGGGGCGTGGGGGGGGGGAGGGGGTGGGGGAGGGGGAGTGGGAGTGGGGGTGGGGGAGTGGGGGTGGGGGAGTGGGGGTGGGGGAGGGGGAGTGGGGGGGTGGGGGTGGGGGGGTGGGGGTGGGGGTGGGGGGGTGGGGGTGGGGGTGGGGGGAGTGGGTGTGGGGGGTGGGGAGTGGGGTGGGGGAGTGGGTGTGGGGGGGTGGGGGAGTGGGTGTGGGGGGGTGGGGGAGTGGGTGTGGGGGGGTGGGGGAGTGGGTGTGGGGGGGTGGGGGAGTGGGGGGGGTGGGGGGGTGGGGGAGTGGGGGAGTGGGTGTGGGGGGGTGGGGGGGTGGGGGAGTGGGGGGGGGTGGGGGGGGTGGGGGAGTGGGGGTGGGGGGGTGGGGGTGGGGGGGAGGGAGTGGGGTGGGGGGGAGGGAGTGGGGGGGAGGGAGTGGGGGTGGGGGGGAGGGAGTGGGGGGGGGGTGGGGGGGGAGGGAGTGGGGGGGGGGGAGGGAGTGGGGGTGGGGGGGAGGGAGTGGGGGTGGGGGAGGGAGTGGGGGTGGGGGAGGGAGTGGGGGTGGGGGAGGGAGTGGGGGTGGGGGAGGGAGTGGGGGTGGTGGGGGAGGGAGTGGGGGTGGGGGGGGGAGGGAGTGGGGGTGGGGGGGAGGGAGTGGGGGTGGGGGGGAGGGGGGGGTGGGGGTGGGGGAGGGGAGTGGGGGGTGGGGGGGTGGGAGTGGGGGGTGGGGGGGTGGGGGGGGGGGGGAGTGGGGGTGGGGGGAGGGAGTGGGGGTGGGGGGGAGGGAGTGGGGGTGGGGGGAGGGAGTGGGGGTGGGGGGGAGGGAGTGGGGGTGGGGGGGTGGGGGGGTGTGGGGGGGAGGGGGGGGTGGGGGAGTGGGGGGGGGGTGGGGGGGGGTGGGGGGGGGGTGGGGGGGGGGGGGGGGTGGGGTGGGGGGGGGGGGGGGGTGGGGGGGGGGGGGGGTGGGGGGGGGTGGGGGAGGGGGTGGGGGGGGGGTGGGGGTGGGAGTGGGGGGGGGTGGGGGGGGGGTGGGGGGGGGGGTGGGGGGGGGGGGGGGGGTGGGGGGGGGTGGGGGGGGGGGTGGGGGGGGGGGTGGGGGGGGGGGGTGGGGGGGGGTGGGGGGGGGGTGGGGGGGGTGGGGGGGGGTGGGGGGGGGGGGGTGGGGGGGGGGGGGGTGGGGGGGGGGGGGGTGGGGGGGGGGTGGGGGGGGGTGGGGGGGGAGTGGGGGGGGGTGGGGGGGGTGGGGTGGGGGGGGGGATGGGGGGGGGGGTGGGGGGGGGTGGGGGGGGTGGGGGGGGGGTGGGGGGGGGGTGGGGGGGGGAGTGGGGGGGGGGGGGGGGGTGGGGGGGGGGTGGGGGGGGGGTGGGGGGGGGTGGGGGGGTGGGGTGGGGAGTGGGGGGTGGGGGGGGGGAGTGGGGGGTGGGGGGGGAGTGGGGGTGGGGGGGGGAGTGGGGGTGGGGGGGGGAGTGGGGGTGGGGGGGGGAGTGGGGGGGGGGGGGGAGTGGGGGTGGGGGGTGGGGGGGGGTGGGGGGGGTGGGGGGTGGGGGGGGTGGGGGGGAGTGGGGGGTGGGGGGGGAGTGGGGGTGGGGGGGGGAGTGGGGGTGGGGGGGGAGTGGGGAGGGGAGTGGGGGGGGAGTGGGCAGTGGGGGGGGGGAGTGGGGAGTGGGGGGGGGGGAGTGGGGGGGGAGTGGGGAGTGGGGGGGGGGGGGGGGGAGTGCGTCCGCCCCCCGCTGGATTGGCGGGAGAGGGGGTTTGTGGTGGGGACCGCGGCCTGCCGCTGCCTCTCACCTGGTGGCCACTCTGTAGATGGCGGCTCCGGCGGCGCAGATGCCGAGCCCCAGGCCTCCGGCCAGGGCGGCGGGGAAGGCACCGAACACTCGTGTCACCGCGTCCATTCCCGCTGCTGACCGCAGCCCGGGACTGCTGCCCGCGCCTCCACCGCGCCTGCGCCAACCGCCGTGCGTGCCTGCGTCAGCACGCGGCTAGCTCCGCCCCGTCCCACTGCCGGGCCACTGCCCCACACCTGTCAATCACACTTGTATGTTTCTGTCTGAATGTGTGTGAGACTGTATGTGTGTTTGTCTGTTTGTGTGTGTCTGTTGTGTCACTGTGTGTGTGTGTGCCTGTGTGTGACTGTGTTTGTGTGTGTGTGTCTGTTGTGTGACTGTGCATGTGGCTGTCTGTCTCTGTATTTGTCTGTATGTGTGTGTGTGTCCGTGAGACATATGCAACAACTGGTTGGGACTGGTTTAGCACAGTGGGCTAAATCACTGGCCTGTAATGCAGAAATGCAGTCCCGTACCGGCCTCCCCGAACAGGCGCCGGAATGTGGCGACTAGGGGCCTTTCACAGTAACTTCATTGAAGCCTACTTGTGACAATAAGTGATTATTACTACAACTTACATTTTGCTTCTGCTTTGTTTGTGTCAGCATCACAGACTAACATCAAAATAAAAGCAAAATACTGTGGATGCTGGAAGTCTGAGATGAAAACAGAAAATGCTGGATAAACCTATCAAGTTTGGCAGCATCGGTGGAGAGACAAAGTTTTTTGTATAAATTTAGAGTACCCAATTCATCATTTCCAATTAAGGGGCAATTTAGCGTGGCCAATCCACCTAACCTGCACATCTTTGGGTTGTGGGGGCGAAACCCACGCAGATACGGGGAGAAAGTGCAAACTCCACACGGACAGTAACCCAGAGCCGGGATCAAACCTGGGACCTCGGCGGCGTGAGGCGAGAAAAACAGAGTTAACATTTCGCATCCGCTATTACAAGTCCATGTGACTCTTCTACAGAAGAACAGAGATTGTAATGAATTATATAGTAAGAAGTCTTACAACCAGGTTAAAGTCCAATAGGTTTGTTTGGAATCATGAGCTTTCAGAGCATAGCACACTCACCTGAGGAAGGAGCTACGCTCCGAAAGCTAGTGATTCCAAACAAACCTGTAGGACTTTAATCTGGTGTTGTAAGACTTCTTACTGTGCCCACTCCAGTCCAATGCCAGCATCTCCACATCATGACTTATATATGATGTGGAGATGCCGGCGTTGGAATCGGGTGGGCACAGTAAGAAGTCTTACACCACCAGGTTAAAGTCAACAGGTTTGTTTGGAATCACTAGCTTTCGGAGCACTGCTGTGTGGGAAAATATACGGACAGTTGCTGGACAGAGCTCGAACACCACTGGACGAGACCAGACAAAAATGGGAGGACGAACTGGGGTCAGAGGTAGGATGGGGACTCTGGAGTGAAGCACTGAGCAGGGTGAACTCCACCTCCTCCTGCGCAAGGCTAAGCCTAATGCAGCTCAAAGTGGTGCACAGAGCGCACCTGACCAGAACCCGAATGAGCAGGTTCTTCCCGGAGGTGGAGGACAAATGTGAGCGGTGCCAGAGGGGCCTGGCCAACCACACCCACATGTTTTGGGCTTGTCCCAAACTTGCTGGGTTCTGGACAGCCTTCTCCGAGGCAATGTCTAGGGTTGTGAGGGTGAGGGTGAAGCCATGCCCGATAGTGGCAATCTTCGCTGTATCAGAGCAGCCAGAGTTACACAGGGGGAAGGGGGCCAACGCCCTTCCTTTTGCTTCCCTAATCACACTCCAGAGAATCCTGCTCGGCTGGCGATCGGCAGCACCACCCACAGCTGCAGACTGGCTAGCTGACCTCTCGGAATTTCTCCACCTGGAGAAGATGAAGTACGCCATCCGGGGGTCAGAGGAAGACTTCCTAGATACTTGGGGGCAGTTTGGCGGCCTGTTCCAAAACCTGTTTGAGGCCAGCAACGAGGAGTAAGTTAAGAATAAAAAAACATATTAGATGAGGAACCAAAGGACTGCGCAACCCGGGGGTGTGGGGAGGGGGGGGGGGGTGGAGGAAGAGGGTAGGAGGGTGGGGAAACCGCAAAACAAGAGAACGGAGGGGGGCTAATCCCTTTTTTCCCTCAAAAGTAAAAGCAGAACACAGCTGACGCCAAGTGGTGGGGGGGGGGGCGGGGGGAGGCAGGGATGGGGGAGGGGCCATAGACCGATCCAGAGGGCAGCAAAATGTATATAGAGTCAATTAAATGAAAGACAGGTTCTGTCTGTACAATAAAGTAAATTAACGCGGGTATGAAAAATGTGATGTATATAAAAATTGTTTATAAATATGAGAAATGCCAATAAAAAAATGTTTTAAAAATAAGTAAATAAAATGAATACTTTTTTTTTGGCACAAGTAAAATCAAACTGCCACATCTTTTGTAAACCATGTCTGGGCAGCAACTAGGAGGAAGTAAGTAACAGGAAAGAATAGTGAACCGGTGTTCTTTGCAATTGATACATTTAGTAGTCAGAGTGCTGTGAGCCAGGAAGCAGGCTAGTCACAGATGAGCTGTTGAAGAAGCAACATCACCCAACTTCATGAAACAGATCAGCTAGAGAGGAAGTGCTGAAGGCAAAAGGCCAGTTTGTGCAGTGGATAGTTTTCTTCGCAGAACCGAAGACCGTTGACAAGTCCTGGTCACTTAGGCCGTATAGCGTGGCCGTCACTGGTTAGATTGGACCAATATAATTATGGTTGTTGTTTGGGATATGGAGGGGTCTCCCTGGAATTTAGCATTACGGGGGAAATAGATGCTTTGGGGTTTCTGGTCTTTGAGGGACTAAGTGCTTACTGTTAATGTGCTGAATTTTGAGATTGTTCTTTGTAGTGTTCGTTATCTTTCTTCTTTAATAAGCATTTTTATTGTTGTTTCATAAAAGAGAGGTTTGAGTTCTCACCATTTCCGCAAACATTTCTCACTAATATCCAAAAAGACAATTCACCACGCAAAACCGGTGTTTCACGTTGGAACACCCGCTCGCACATACGTCAGCGTGGTTTTGCAACACACGCTAAACTTTACCATCACAGATTTAGAATGTGCAGTATCATTCCTCCCTTTGTTCGAATACCTCAGCAATTCAAAACTCACCAAGTCTGCTGGCAAATGCATATTGCCCTCTGAGAAGCATTGTTTAGAAGGGGTGCCTAGGGATGGTTTTCTGAATTACAAACTGTTGCACAAAGCATTGCTGTAATTTCCAAATTTCAGACTCTATTCGGCTTTTCAAACAACATTCGAGCACGTTACTGCAGAAAATACGGAGGCATGGGATTCAGGGTGATTTAGCAGTTTGGATCAGAAATTGGCTAGCTGGAAGACAAAGGGCGGTGGTTGATGGGAAATGTTCAGACTGGAGTCCAGTTACTAGTGGTGTACCACAAGGATCTGTTTTGGGGCCACTGCTGTTTGTCATTTCTATAAATGACCTGGAGGAGGGCGTAGAAGGATGGGGTGAGTAAATTTGCAGATGACACTAAAGTCGGTGGAGTTGTGGACAGTGCGGAAGGATGTTACAAGTTACAGAGGGACATAGATAAGCTGCAGCGCTGGGCTGAGAGGTGGCAAATGGAGTTTAATGCAGAAAAGTGTGAGGTGATTCATTTTGGAAGGAATAACAGGAAGACTGAGTACTGGGCTAATGGTAAGATTCTTGGCAGTGTGGATGAGCAGAGAGATCTCGGTGTCCATGTACATAGGTCCCTGAAAGTTGCCACCCAGGTTGAGAGGGTTGTTAAGAAGGCGTACGGTGTGTTAGCTTTTATTGGTAAAGGGATTGAGTTTAGGAGCCATGAGGTCATGTTGCAGCTATACAACACTCTGGTGCAGCCGCATTTGGAGTATTACGTGCAATTCTGGTCGCCGCTTTCTAGGAAGGATGTGGAAGCATTGGAAAGGGGTGCAGAGGAGATTTACCATAATGTTGCCTGGTATGGAGGGAAGATCTTATGAGGAAAGGCTGAGGGACTTGAGGCTGTTTTCGTTAGAGAGAAGAAGGTTAAGAGGTAACTTAATTGAGGCATACAAGATGATCAGAGGATTGGATAGGGTGGACAGTGAGAGCCTTTTTCCATGGATGGTGATGTCTAGCACGAGGGGACATAGCTTTAAATTGAGGGGAGATAGATATAAGACAGATGTCAGAGGTAGGTTCTTTACTCAGAGGGTAGTAAGGCGTGGAATGCCCTGCCTGCAACAGTAGTGGACTCGCCAACACTAAGGGCATTCAAATGGTCATTGGATAGACATATGGACAATAAGGGAATAGTGTAGATAGGCTTTAGAGTGGTTTCACAGGTTGGCGCAACATCGAGGGCCGAAGGGCCTGTACTGCACTGCAATGTTCTATGTTCTATGTTATGATTGCATTTCAGCAGAATACTTCTCAGAGAGCTGTAAATACACTCGCGATTCAACTTTCATGCGAGAGCTCTGAAGTCAAAAAGCCATGTTTCCAATCTTGGCCAGCAGGTGGTGGTAGCCAGTAAACGTTGGCATTTTCCCTCCTGGAGGTGAGATGTCAGTGAGCAATTTTCTCCCCCTCATGCACATCTGTAAACCTCCCAATGTGCAGGTAAACGAGTGACTGGAGACTGGAATGCTCGGCCAGCAATCAAAAAGGAAAAATGAACTGGAAAAAGAAAGAGGGAATGACGAACGAAACAAAATGTGAAATGGTCAGAGTATACGGAAAATATATTGTTTTGTATGTAAAATGGAAGAATTCTGTGATTAAATCACAGAGAACTGGAATTACTCTTGCAAATATCAGATTCAGCTTAATTCATGAAACGGAGGGCTTTTTATTGCAAATTTTTTGAAATTTATATTGAACTCTAATCCTCAGAGATCTGTACTTCTGTGCTTCATTAAAATTACTAAAACATGCACTTCATTTGTGAAGCAATTTCCTGGCGTGTGGCTTGATATTTTTCTACATCAGGGATTCTTGCTTTTTCTATTGTAAGTTATTTTCTGAACTTCAAGCTCTTAATTTTTTAAAATATTTTTATTGGTTTCACAATTATTTACAGTAATATTTGTTATGGATAACACACACAAGTAAAAACCACGAAGAAAGAAATATGAGAATCTTCAAAATGGGTATACAAATGGAAACAACATACAGACCTTCATACGTTCACGCAAATGGACCAACGTACGGGAATGAGGGCCCTTGTTTGCGAGCCCACAGGAGTTGGTTGCCGTGCTGTCATATTTACGTCCCTGTAGAATGTACCGGAGGTGAGGGGGGGGATAGTGCAGAGTATTTGCCGTTGGCCCTGCGTGCTTTGGGTTTGCTACTGTAGCCAATGTGTATGTCCCCATGCTTGCTTGCCCTATGTTCACCTTGGTATCTTCACCCCCCTCCTATTCCCCTCGTTCCTATCCTCACCCCCTCCCTCCCTATCCTCACCCTCCCGGTGGTGATATGCCCTTGGGCTATATCATAGATGGTGTGCGACCTCCAACCAGCAGGTGGTGGCGGTGCAGACACACCATGTGCTCCCTAGACCAAGGTCATGTGAGCAGTGACTCACATATATGGGGAGACACATCTGGCCATCTTCAGAAGAAGATTGAGAGGGTAATAAAACATGCAAGTGAATGGTCAGTGCTGGGTGCAGATTCCAGAGGAATAGTGAGCAGACTCCATGATAACGTGCTCTGTATCAGATTTCTTTTATTTTTTTAATGTTTTTTTTTAAATTTTCCTCCTTTTTCACATTTTCTCCCACATTTACACCCATCAACAATAAACAATAATCAGCAAGATATGTCAGTCCCCATAATAACAACGATCCCATCTACCCACCAACCCCCAAACCTCAACCCGCATGTTTACATAAACAAATGACAAAAAGGAATCAGGGATTACCAGAGTCACCCTTAATCTATACGGCTCTCCACCCCCCCCCACCCACCCCCCCAACCAATGCCATCCAGCCTCTAAGAGAGTACCGTACATGATACCCCAAAGTTGTAACAACCCCCTCCCCTCCCCCCCCCCACCCCCAAGTCACCAGCTCCTCCCGTCCTCTGCCTCTTGTAAAACTCCTCCTCCCAACCTCGGTTCCCTCCCCCCAACTTTCCACCCCGGCTAGACCACTCGGACCCTGTTCTGCCAGGCTCCGATGCCCGCAGCCCCTCCCCCCACCCTCACTCCCGTTCACTGGCCGGCTTAAACCGGCCAGCGTGGAGGCCCCCGCCCGGGTCCCTTTCCCCCTTGCCCGGCCCTACGAAAGCCCAAAGATCCCCTTTTAGCACACAAACCCCGCATATCCACCTACACCCCAAAGAGCCCTCCTTTCGAGTGAAAGTCCCGTCCCTTCCCTTGTCCAAATATATGCAACATTGGCTCCTTCAGCCTCTGCACCCACGCGCAGTGATACAAAAAAAAGAAAATATAGTCATGAGGTTACATCGGCACATGGCCATTCCTCAATCTGCCACAGTCCTTCTGCCTTCGCAAACTCCTCCGCTGCGTCCGCCGTTCCAAAATAAAAGTCCCTGAGCTTGTAAGTCACCCTCAGCTTCGCTGGATATACAATGCAACACTGCACCTTGCCAATGTACAGTGCCCTCTTCACCCGGTTGAAGGCAGCACGCCTCATCGTCAGTTCCACCGTAAAGTCCTGGTATACACATATACCAGCTCCAGCCCACTGCACCACCCGCTTCTGCTTGGCCCAGCACAGGACCTTCTCCTTCACACTGTACTTACAGAAGCACAGAGTCACTGCCCTTGGCGGCTCACTCGCCTTTGGTACAGGCCTCCATGACCGATGAGCTCGATCCAGTTCATATCGGGAGGGGTCCTCCCCCTCCACCAATAGTTTTGCCAGCATCGCGGCAAAATACTCAGTCGGCTTCGGTCCTTCAACTCCTTCGGGCAGCCCCACAATCCTCAAATTCTGGCGCCTGGATCTGTTTTCCAGATCTTCCATTTTTCCTCGCAGATCCTTGTTAGTATCCATCACCTTCCGCATCTCCTTCCCCATCGAGGCAAGTTGATCACTGTGCTGCAATAACGTCTCCTCCACTTCCTTCAGTGCCTCCCCTTGCTCTCGCACCCCCGCCACTGCGCTCGCCACCTCCGTCCTCACCGGGGAAACCGCCTCCTCCACCAGCACACTCAAAACCTCCCTCATCTCCTTCCTCACCATCTCCATACATTTCTCAATCTGCGCCAACTGCTTTTGGAATTCCGCAGCCATCACCTTAGTTAGTTCTTCAGCCGTAAGCACTGCGGCCTCCCCTGGTGCTCCAGCCTCCATTTTCTTTGTTGACCCCGCGGTGACCTTTCCCCTCTCCAACGGACTTTCAGCCGCTTGTTTCCCGGCCGTTTTTTTTGGTATTTTTCGACATCCTTCTTCTCCTTGCGCTGTCTCCCGACTTTTACTGCCGTCGCTGGCCCTAGGACCGGGCGTTACTCCCCGAAAATGCCGTTCCCGAACAGGAGCCCTCCAATGTGCGGCTGCCTCCCGCCCGCCGTCACCGGAAGTCCCTGTATCAGATTTCTATCTTACCACACGAGACTCAATAAAAGATTCTGGTTTGGACAAGTCAAGATGTTTGGTGGATTACTTCATAAGGTATAAAAGACCAAACAGAACACTCTTTCTCTCCCCCCCCCCCTCTCTCTCTCTCTCTTCCATCTCTCCCTCCTCCCTCTTGCTTATTGGCTGCTGGTCACAGACAGGTCTTGTAACAGGCTGGTGAATAGCTTCCATGTGCTGTGGAGGACATAACACTGAAAACAGCCACAGATATTAGCCACCAGCAGATTATGGATATATATATACGCCGTTGATAATTTAAAAAAAAAAATTATGGGACTTGGCCTTTGCTGGTTAGATCAGCAGTTCATGTCTATCCCTAATTGCCCTGTGGAAAACTGCCTCCTTAAACTGCTGAAGTCCATGTGATGTAACTGCACCCACAGTGTTGACAGGGAGGGAGTTCCTAGAATAGACCCACCGACAGTGAAGGAATGGCGATATATTTCCATGTCAGGGTGGTGTGTGACTTGGAGGAGGGGAACTTCCAGGTGGTGGGGTTCGCATGTGTCTGCTGCCCTTTTCCTTCTAGATGGTGACGTTTGTGGGTTTGGAATAGGCTGCCCAAAGAACCTGGGCGAGTTGCTGCAGTGCATCTTGTGGATGGTACACGTTGTTGCCACTGCGTGTCAGATGGGGAGGGAGTGAATGTTTGTGGAAGGGTGCCAAGGGTGCCAATCAAGTGGGGCTGCTTTGTCCTGGATGGTGTCGAACTTCTTGAGTGTTGTTGGAGCTGCACTCATCCGGGAAAGTGTACAGTATTCCAATACACTCCTGGCCCGTGCCTTGTAGATGGTGAACACACTTTGGGGAATCAGGGGGCGAGCTACTCGCTGCAGGATTCTTAGCCTCTGACCTGCTCTTATAGCCAGAGTATTTATATGGCTAGTCCATTCCAGTTTCTGATCAATTGTAATCCACCAGGATGTTGATTGTGGGGGATTCAGTGATGGTAATGCCATTGAATGTCAAGAGGCGATGGTTAGATCCTCTCTTGTCGGAGATGGTCATTGCCTGGCACTTGTGTGGCACAAATTTTATTTGCCACCTGTCAACTCAAACCTGAATATTGTCCAGGTCTTGCATTTAGACATGGACTGCTCCAGTATCTGATGCATCACAAATGGAGCTGAATATTGTGCATGATCAGCAAACATTTCCACTTCTGACCTTTTATGATGGAAGGGAGGTCATTTATGTAGCAACTGAAGATGGTTGGGCCTAGGACACGTGTTGGAACTGAGATAATTGAGCTTCATCAACCAGAACCATCTTCCTTTGTGACAGGTATGGCTCCAACTAGTCAAGGGTTTTGCCCCAGATTCCCACCGTATCGTTTTGCTAGGGCTCCTTGATGTCAAGAGCGGTAACTCTCACCTCTGGAGTTCAGCTCTTTTAGGCCAGGAGCTGAATGGCCCTGGAAAAATCCAACCAGAGTGCCAGTGAGCAGGCCATTGCAAAGTGCCACTTGATAGCACTGTGGAGGACCCCTTCCACCACTTTTCTGTTGATTGCGAGCAGGTAATGGAGCGGTAAGTCTTCAGTACTATTACCAGAATATCATCAGGGACCATAGCCTTTTGCAGTATCCAGGGCTTCAGCCATTTCTTGATACCACGTACAGTGAATCATAATGGCTGAAGACTGACATCCGTGATGCGCGGGACCTCCAAGCGGGCGGAGATGGATCATCCACTCGACACTTCCGGCTGAAGATTTTTGTGAATACTTCAGCCTCATCTTTTGCACTGATGTATTTGGTTCCTCATTCGTGGAGAATGGGAGTATTTGTCGATCCTCCTCCTCCTCCAGTGAGTTGTTTAATTCTCCACCACCATTCATGACTGGATGTGACAGGACTGCAGAGCCTTGTTGCACAGTTGGCTCTGCTCTGCAGGTATGTGAATGAGCATCAGTAAAAAGTATGTTGCACAGAAATTCGTAAACATGTCCATCTTGTTCTTTTATTTATTGTCGCTGACATTACAGTAATGGCATTGCACACCTTAAAATATTTACATTTTTGACTATGTAAAAAATGGTTCGTGGGCCCCAGGAGGAAGAGGAAGCTGAGGCTAGGATTGGGAACCTAAGGCACAGCTAAAGGGGGAGCATTCTGAGGATGCTTTTCAGAATGGAAAACGAAGTAGAATAGAAGGAGAAACTGGGTAGAAAATAATGTCTCAACAAAGCAGAGAGCTTTGAAATTCAATGAAATTCACTAATGAAATTGAAATGTCAGTGGATGAGGATACAGGGGAGCTGGCAAAGAGCAGGGGCGATGGGAGTGCAGGTAAGGATGCGGGGCTCTTGGGTTTTGGATGAGCTCAAGCTCACAGAAAGGTAATGTAGGGAGGCCAGTAAGAACACTGGAGAAATCAAAGCTTTCAGGCATTGAAGGGCTTCACAGCAACTGGGCGGAGAAAAAATAAATGTGGTTAATGGAACAGATGGAGGGAAGAAATGGAGCTCATGGGTTTAAAGCAGGATTTGTAGCTACACATCTTGTGATGGAGCTCGAGGACGGAGGTTTATGGGCTCAAGGGTGGAGGCTGAAAAATGCCTTGATGTGGAATGGAAACCAAAGGAGTGTTTTTGACATGGTTCTGGAATGAGAGGTCATAGTTTTGAAGACATATTGGAAAATTGGTATTTACCACTGAACAAAAGGGGTACCTCAGAACAAAAAAGGTATGAGAATAGATTTTTAAAAAATATTTCCACTAGTTGGTGAATTGTTCACATGAGACATAGGTGTAGAAGTATAGAAGAACAAAACTGGAATAAGATTCCCCCAGAGATCATTAGGATAGAGAATGCCACAAGATGCAATTGAAACAGAGACTATGCAATAAAAAGGGAACAGAATACAAGGAAAGGACAAGGAAATGCCATTAGACGGTCTCATTTGAGGAGCGAGCATCAACAAAGGCAAGAGGGGGCCTGGAGACCCTCTTCTGAGCTGGAACTTCTGCAACTTCACAAAACTGTGAACTGTCTTTGAATTAGCAAAGGAGGCACGCACAGTTAGGTGTGGGTGTGCATACACTCCTTATCAAGCACACAAACTCCACCGTTACAGATGTTCAGCTTGATTTTGCCACTCATAAGACAGTAATAGTTTCCAGACAGACTAGGCATCCTGTTGACATTAAAAATCCCAGGATACTTGACATAGCTTTAAACATGTCATTTAGAGCACTTACTGTGAATTGAGCTTTGTTCATCCGGGCAGTGGAGAATTTGCTCTGGTGCCGTAGTTGAAGATATTCGGAGTTCAGGTTACATGCAGAGTAGGGCAGATTTTAGCTTGCACCTGGCCACATGTGTCTGATCTGTAAGTAGCTGATACCGAGAGTGGACGGTCTTCCATTGCTGTCAACACTGCCATCTCCCACCTTCTGCCGGACGGTGACAGCAATACACACACTGTAAAGTCAGCTGCCCACTCATCTTGTAACTGAACTGGTGCAGTGTAGAAGTGTGCTGCTCCAGTCCAGACTAAGGACACTATGTCCTGTCCCGCATCATTAACATTTTTCATTTCCTGAAAGAGCTTATTGCCAGCAGATATTTGATCTTGGTTGCTGGCCTCCAAATATATGAAAAACACAAATTGCCACAATAAGTGCTGGGAGCTGCGGGGGGTTGAGGGGGGGGGGGGGGGGGGGGGAGGGGGGGGAAAGAGAGATGCAGGCTGGCAGGGGTTTGGAGGCAGACCATTGTCTGCATTTTTCACTTCTCACTTTCTTTGGGAAAGTCCTGAAAATTGAGACAATGGAAAGGGGTACAGGTCCAACTAAACAGATCGAGTTAATAGCCCAGATCTTCAGGGTTCCAGATCAGAGACCAAACGCATGACCCAAGATTCACGTCGGGAGCCCGTGGAAGTCCAATGAGCTGACCTCCGTGGGAAATGCCCAGGATGTTTGAACTTCCTGTGGGCAATTCCTCTGCTGTCCAGGAACCTACACGAAAGTCTCTTACTTAGGGTCAGAGGCTTTGGACAGCTACGTGTGACATACCAGAGTAGTTACCTAGAAAATGTTAAGACAGTAAAATACTAGTCCAACTCCTGGGTAACTACAGAATTGCACCCCCCTCCAAATCACTTGCACTGACCTCCCAGATCCTCACCCGATTCAATCCCCCCCCCCCCCCAAACTGTCATCTGACCCACTTATCACACCCACCCTACCCACTCATTCATTCACTCACCCATTCATACTGGACATTTAAGCTTGGCAAACACAGCAGCTATAAAAAGGGTGCATCTGGTCTTCCCCTTCATGCTATCCCACTGCAATGGGGTTCTCATGGAAGGTCTGGGTCAACATTTCAGGTTGGTGACCTTTCACTGGAACTGGGAAAAGTTAGAGATGCAATAGGTTTTGAGCAAGGAGCGAGTGGGACAAGGACAAAGACAGGTCTGTGATAGAATGGAAGACAGGAGAGATCGAAGGACAGATAAGTTAGTCTTACAGAGCAAAGGGAATAGAGGCAGGAAAAAAAATGTGCTGCTGTTTAACAGCAAAAATAAAGAAAAACAGAAACATGAACAGCAACACAACAGGAAACCTCAAATCTATTAAATTTGTAACTTTTCCCAGTTCTGATGAAAGGTGATCATCCTGTTAACTCTGTTCCTTTCTCCACAGATGTTGTCTGGTCCATTGAGTGTTTCCAGAAGTTTGTTCTTATTTCAGATTTCCAGCATTCACAGAATTCTACTTTTTAATTTGACCTTTTCCGAGCTTAATCTCAAGTAAGGCATACTATTAAACCAACAATAAAGGTATACAAACTATGTTGTATACTTTGGAAGTGTAAAAAAGGGGCAAAATGTATATTGTCGGCAAAAAAAATCAATAGAAAATAGTTTTGAATTTTCTTTAATTTTCTTAAAATGTTCATTTAGCAGGAACTGATTGTAGGAATAAACGCAGTTGAACAAATCGAAAAAAGGTATGGTACAAAAAACTATTCTCAAATCAGCTGCATCATTAATAGACAGTGACACTACTGTAATAATCCCACAATCGCTATAGATCTTCTCGTACAACGGTCGGAAACGTGGGCTTCATGCCAAGAGGAAGCAGGACCTTTCTAGGAATGAATTGATGGCCACTGAAACAAATAGAAGTTAGAAAAAGTGGGAAAACATTAAAATAAGTAATGAATTTTCCCTTGGAATTTCCATTCTAATAGCAGTCTGCTCCTTATCCAACATCACACATGCTGCAAATACCTTAAAATACAGTACGGATACCAGTACAATCAGTGCAAGCCACGTGTTTTTCTTTTTCATCACACCACTGCAGAAAATAAGCAGAGTTGCTCTTGAAAACTTGCTGAGCACACGCAGAACTAACAGTCATGTAGCATTATAACATCTGGGTAAGCTCCAGCAGACTGTACCTGGAGTGGAGAAAATATCCAGAAGCAGGCAGTCAACCATCCATGTGAGGCAGAAACAAATGATATTAAAAATCACTCAAGCACTCAGGACAAAAGTATAGCTAAGAATAGCTAAAAGGACAATGATGGAATCTAGAAATGCACAGCCTATCCCGGAGTCGCATAAACACAACTGCTGAATTGCATTAAACTACTTTCCAACCTGTGCATCATCTCCTCCAGTCACATCATTCCCTGTATTTGGCCCAGACAGAAAAGGTTGGGGTCGCAGCATTAAAATCTATTGCCAAACTAACCTACCATCCATATTAGAAGGTGATGCCCTCAGGCTATGGAATGATTTCACAAGCACACATCACCCTGCTGCTCTTTTTGCAAACAGAAACATTGAATGCCAGGAGACGAAGGGGAATATCGCAAGTCTGATCCTGGTCTGACCTTAACGTTACAGTATTAAT
Source organism: Scyliorhinus torazame (assembly GCF_047496885.1). Lineage (NCBI taxonomy): Eukaryota > Metazoa > Chordata > Chondrichthyes > Carcharhiniformes > Scyliorhinidae > Scyliorhinus > Scyliorhinus torazame. The sequence continues at coordinate 9,664,722 of NC_092722.1, forward strand.
TTTTACCTAAAACCTGAGAATGAGTTTTATAAAGTCCAAGATGCCGTGGCTAATTTCCAGCACACAGACAGCTAACTTCTCACAGAGTAGGGATCAATCTATACATCTTAAAAATAATCAGTCATAACATTTCTCGTCGTGATTAACTATTTGTTTAAACAGTGCTGGATTGGATGTTCCGCTTCTGTGCTTGTTAGCATGTGATTTTCTCCCTAACATAATGAAGGAATGGCTGCAAGTGGAGAGATGGGAGATTGTGAAATTGGAGAGAACCAGAGGCAGAAAACCTCAACCACTGAACCTGGCTAAGACAAAATGAATCTTCACATTAAAAACATGGCAGCAACATCTTCAGGCCTTTCTCCAGAAGAATTGATTAAAAATAGTCCAATATAACAATGTTATGATTCCTGTAAAGACGTTGGGCGCGATTTAAGGGCCACACTGCGCCTGAAAAGCAGCGTGCCATGGCGCAGTGTGGCCAATTGAAGCCGGGAGACCCCACTCCCAGGGTCCACCCGCTCACAATATCCAACGCGATCTCTTGAGACATTTGTGATGTAAACTCCATTGTGGATGGGGTAACTTTTAGACAAATCTGCATATTAGAGCGAGACAGCTGGTCTCACTTTAATATGCAGATTCCCGCGGTACCTGAGGCGTTGCGATCTATTTGAGCAGCACGGTAGCACAAGTGGCTAGCACTGTGGCTTCACAGCACCAGGGTTCCAGGTTCAATTCCCGGCTTGGGTCACTGTCTGTGCGGACTCTGCACGTTCTCCCCGTGTGTGCGTGGGTTTCCTCCGGGTGCTCCAGTTTCCTCCCAGTCCAAAGATGTGCAGGTTAGATGGATTGGCCATGATAAATTGCCCTTAGTGACCAATAAAGGAGAGGGGTTATTGGGTTACGGGGGTAGGGTGGAAGTGAGGGCTTAAGTGGGTCGGTGCAGACTCGATGGGCCGAATGGCCTCCTTCTGCACTGTATGTTCTATCCCCTTTGCCTGGGAGACCTCAGGTGAGCGCCATTCAGTACTGGTCTCCAGAGGAGCAGAGGCCCCAGGTGCATGCCCTTTGGGCCGGGTGGTACCCTGGCAGTGCCACCTGGGTGCCAGCAGCCACTGCCACCTGGGTGTCAGCAGCCACTGCCAGGATGCTAAGCTAGCATTTCTTGCATGGTGGTGATCCAGCCGGGGGTGTTCTGCATGGGTGTTTGAGAGGCTGGGGGGGGACACTTTGGGGACTCCAGAGATTGGGACATCATTTAAAAAGGGGGTCCCGGACCTTGCGCTATCGGCGAACAGAGCTCCTCAGTGCACAAAATGGGCTATGTGCGGCTTCGGCCACACATTCTCTGCTGAGGCCCCTTATCTAACGAGAGTGCAGTTTTATAGTGTCGCGTTTCTCGGCGCTGCGAGCGCCAGGAAACATGTGACCAAACACACTCGCAATGGGACTTTGCTCCAGTTTAGTTCGCCCGTTATTTGAATTTTCAATGACTGACTGGAAGGATCACATGGCAAGACTTCAATTTGTTACAAACAAACCAAAACCAACATAGTCTAAACACTACTCAGTTGGCAATACTACAGGAAAAAAAACCCAAATTAACATTTAAAATGACAGAAAATTCCCCTCCATGGTTATGCTTTACTTTAAATTAAATTATAACTTCATTCTCCAGGAACCCTTGCAAAGCTATTCTCGGCTCCCAATTGCTTCCTTTTCCAGGCAGATAACATATAGTCACTGAATTGACTTTAAGTGAGGGTTACCTTGGACAATCTTACGTGGCACAGTGGCTAGCACTGCTGCCGCACAGCTCCAGGGACCCGGGTTCAATTCAGGTGACTGTGTGGCATTTGCACTTTCTCCCCGTGTGTGCGTGGGTTTCCTCCGGCTGCTCTGGTTTCCTCCCACAGTCCAAAGATGTGCAGGTTAGGTGGATTGGCCATGTTAAATTGCCCTTTTGTGTCCAAAAACGTTAAGTGGGGTTACTGGGTTACAGGGATAGGGTGGAGGTGTGGGCTTAAGTGGGGTGCTCTTTCCAAGGGCCGGTGCAGACTCGATGGGCCGAATGGACTCCTTCTTCCAGCCCGATTTAAATTCTCATGAACTTGGTCTCTTTGATCTGAGTGCAAGCATCCACCCACATTCTGCATGGTGAACAGTATAAGCTGGCTGCATCTATCTCTCACATTCGTGCAGACTGAGCTGCGAGGTCCAGGGGTATCTTAATGAAACCTTGTAAGCCAATACAATGATGGGTGTCTATGGCCTGTGCCAAACTCAAAGCTGATCTCCACGACAATGTGAATCACATTCATTTGGGTGGAAATGCCGATAAACTATCTTCAAAATCCAACTCTATTTTATCTTGTAATTAAACAGGCAACTTAAGGTATAACCATTTATAAAGCCTGACATTCTTAATACCTTCCTGTATAAGTACCGCGCACGAATAGATTGTTTCACTGGAGCCAGTCTTAATGCCATCCTGTGAGACAAACACTATGTATGGTCATTGCAGATATCCTTGTCCACCAATCCGAACATCTTTCACCTTCTTCCCAGTAAAACAGTATGGGCCTCCTTTTAACAACCAAGTTTGTGGTCAGGCACAATTCAGAACAGGTCACTTGACTGCCTTCAATTTACCCTAAATTAGAGACAGGGCTAAAAACATAACAATCTTATAAATATTGCATTTGTAAGAACAAATGCATCTTTCTAATCTATTTAGAAGATATGGGCAATAATCTGGACATGGTGGGGGAGGGGGAGGGGGAAAAGAGATTTCTGGATTAAATTAGTTAAATTTATCTGAGTGATGGGGCTATACTATAACAGATCTCTGGGTAACCATCAACCTGGATTATCCAAGGACACTCCAAACAAGGTCAAGTTGTTCCTCAAGTTGGTTTCTACATTCTATTGGAATTCAAGCTGCCGAAACTACGATTTTATGCTACCCACCTATCTGATTCAGTCAGCACGTTTAAAGAGAAATCCTGGTTTTATTTTCTCAAAGAGGTAGAATAATTTGGTAAAATTATTACAACTGAAGAATAATTTGGTATTTCTCAATGAGTCCCAAGTGTTCACTGGAATACAAAAGGAAAATCTGGAACATTTCAGCACTGGCAATAGAATACAACTGAAAACCCTCCAATTATTCGAAGGTTACAAGCTGGATAAAAGCAAATTATTGCGGATGCTGGAATCTGAAAACAAAAGAGAAAATGCTAGAACACAGAACATACAGTGCAGGAGGCCATTCGGCTCATCGAGTCTGCACCGACCCACTTAAGCCCTCACTTCCACCCTATCCCCGTAACCCAATAACCCCATCGAACCTTTTTGGTCACCAAGGGCAATTAATCATGGCCAATTTACCTAACCTGCATGTCTTTGGACTGTGGGAGGAAACCGGAGCACCCGGTGGAAACCCACGCAGACTCTGTACAGTGACCCAGCGGGGAATCGACCATGGGACCCTGGCGCTGTGAGGCCACAGTGCTAGCCACTTGTGCTACCGTGCTGCCTGGTATCTCGGCAGGTCCGACAGCATCCTGTCAGATTTTTTCTTTTGGTTATTTGAAAGTTATAATTGACATCGACTACATGGTACTTTCAATTTTCTACTTCCTTCCAAAAAGGATGCGGTGCTTCAAGAGAACACTGCTCACTGCCAGACTCAGAACTGAACACATCATTCCATCAGGGTAGTCACATTAAATCCATTTGCGGTAACTGCTCGGGGGCAGGGGGAATTCAACTTTATACAATTTACTATCAAAATCTGCAGAACGTGGGTGCGGGAAGGGGGGGGGGGGAGCGGGGGAAGAGACTCATCTGTGTGTTAGGCTTTAGCCCTCCTATCTTTTCTGAAATACAAACATTGCCTGGGTTTTTTTTGTCAGTGATATAGCCAAGAAAGTACTTTTCAAAACAAAACAGTTGATTGGCACAAGAGAGGTTTAAGGAAGCAAGAGGAATTGCTTCCTGTTCCTTTGGTATTCAGCTCAATGAAACATGCTCCTAAAGTGGATTGATTCAAAGATCAAAATATTTGAAGTGCTTGGTCAGAAATTTAGGATGGAGGCAATCAATCAGATGCACCGATTCAGAATATTTTGAATATAAACAAATTTAACAGTAACACAAGCAACAATGTAACATGACAAAGTCATTACTATTTATTTTAAAAAGTATCGCCCAGTAACACTACCCCAAATTCTGGGGTTAGTCAGAACATTTCTATCCATTGTCACTAACACTTATATTGTTGTAGGAGGGCATTGTCATCGAGTCTCTTTCACCTCCCCACAAGTATAGTCGTTACATCTGGGAAAAAATAACTATCTGCAACAAGTGTGGAAAGTTTAAAAAAAAAACTATTTTGATTACCAGACCATACTCAAACCTGCAGTATTGATCATCGATAACAATTTCATTCCATTACAATGTTAGTTTGATAGCTCATCAACTAAGTAAGGCACACTTCTAAAATTAATAGTAAAAGAAACATCTTTTGAAAATGATCACCACTGCAGGTTTTAACATTCAAGTCATACCATTCTGCTGATTCAACACTGAACTGTGCAATATATTGAAAGAACGGTCAAAAAAACTTTGATAAAATAAATTTTAGGTACTGCAGATGTTGGTAATCTAAAATAAAACAAAGTACCAACGTTTAGGTAAGATTGAGTCCTGATAAATTCAATTCAATGAGCAGTTAATTCCAAATTATTTTTAGGAGACTCGGTTGTAAACTAAATTAATTAAAAGTGACTAAGTAGCATGGCAGTATCGACTGTCTCGGCATACATTTCCCTTCCAGGTTTTGTAAATACCATATTAACTGAAGGGGTAACATTTTCCAGTTTCCACATTTTGTTAGAGACACATTAAACCAAATAAATTAACATTTGCTCTCAGTTTCTTTTGCAACTGTATGTAGCATGTATTTTATACCATATTGTAGAAACACATATTAACCAAACATATCTACAGAAACCATATACGTTACAAATATATACACATTCCCTTCAAACAGCTTCCGAATATTTTCAGAAAGCTGAAAGAAAAATCCTATGCATTCCAAGAGAAAAATGATATCTCAAATTAAGTTTGCAAGTTTACTTCATTTTATCATCAAAATAAATAGCAATGCCTAGAGACCAATGCAGTGATATAACTACACAGATTAGCTTCAGAGAAAGAGTTTTCTTTGTTTTGTCAATTCCCCATCAGCGATGACTCTTGCTTTGGTAGTTTCACTGGCACTGGCATCTAATAACTTCCCCAAGCGCCCTGTATGAGAGCCTGATCAGAGTGGCAGCAGACCATACATGACCTTATGTATCACTCAGTGCCCACCAGCACACTTTGTGCAGAAGTCACCAGACAGCAATCAGGAACCATGACCCCAGCAAGTTTATTCCTAGTTAACCCAGGGATGCCAGTTTCAGGACCCAAAGTGCCCATTTGACTCCAATCCAGAGAGATAATCTCACCTTTGTACTTGACATTAACAATTTCTAATCTGGTCAGTGACTTGCCACATTTTCTCTTAGTTTGTGGCTCATTATGATATTGCAGCGCGACAAAACAGAATCCTTTTGTTGCCGAGTGTCCTTTTATTTCAAACACTATCCCAAAACATGAATAATCAGTTCATATGTAGTCATCATTATTGCAGTGTTTGGAATCTGGCGAATTAGCTGTGCTTGTAGTCCTCTGTAGAAAGCACTATAACCTTCTTCTATTGCCACTAGGCGTGCTGTTTGCAAAAATGACTTATACTTTGTGCCTTCCTCCCGTAATCGTGTCCTTATTACCTCTGAAAAAGAAATGTGAAAAAGAATTAGAGTTTTTTCTTCACTTCAGTTTTCACTCTGATGCTCCTCTCCGCATTATTGAATTGACCCCTAAAAAACAATCCTGTTCCTCAAGCAAGTGCCAGTCGTTCAGGTCATGAGTCTTTTACCAAAGGAATAGGTCACCTGTCCTCATATATACATCTTCCAACTGACGTCACTGAATAGTTAGGTGTGCACAGAATCTAGCTCATTATTTTCCTCTCCCTAACATTGTGCTTAGGAGAGCAATAGTTGAATTCCACTGAATGGTTAATACAGCACAAGTCGAGCACCTCCCTGGTGGGAATAGTAATGCTTTCAAACACCAGGAGTCTGTTATAATGCTTTTGTGGGCATGCTTTTCTAGAAACATAATAGGTTACTTTGATTTGATTTATTATTGTCACATGAATTAGTATATAGTGAAAAGTATTGTTTCTTGCATGCTGTACAAACAATGCATACCGTACATAGGGAAGGAAGCGGAGGCTGCAGAATGTAATGTTACAGTCATAGCTAGGGTATAGAGAAAAGATCAACTTAATACGAGGTAGGTCCATTCAAAAGTCTGATGGCAGCAGGGAAGAAGCTGTTCTCGAGTCGGATGGTACGCGACCTCAAACCTTTGTATCTTTTTCCTGATGGAAGAAGGTGGAAGAGAGCATGTCCGAGGTGCGTGGGATCCTTAATCATGCTGCTGACTTTCCGAGGCAGCAGGAATTGTAGACGGAGTCAATGGATGGGAGGCTAGTTTGCGTGATGGATTGGGGTAAATTCACGACCTTTAGTAGTTTCCTGCGGTCTTGGGCAGAGCAGGCTCCATACCAAGCTGTGATACAACCAGAAAGAATGCTTTCTGTGGTTGGTGAGAGTCGTAGCTGACATGCCAAATTTCCTCAATCTTCTGAGAAAGTAGAGTCGTTGGTGGGCTTTCTTCACTATAGTGTCGGCATGGGGGGACCAGGACAGGTTGTTGGTCATCTGGACACCTAAAAACTTGAAGTTCTCGACCCTTTCTACTTCGTTCCCATTGATGTAGACAGGGGCATGTTCTCCACTACGCTTCCAGAAGTCAATGACAATCTCTTTTGTTTCTAATTATTCAATAGTTACTTTCAAACATGAATTGGTTGTATTCTTGAATAGGAAATAATTAGAAAGAGCAGAGGAATGGGAATTATAGGTTGCTCCTTTCAGAACTAGCACAGGAACAATGGGTTGAATGGTCTAAATTAGAATGGTGAAATGAGAACAAGCCTAATGTTGGAACAGAGACTGACAGCTAACAACTGCTCCATTGTAAGACTGGTGTGTTTATTTCATTGTATTCCATCAATGCGAGAACTTGGGAGTCACAGACAATACATAATATGGCTGTAGCACTTGATAGGCAACATCTGACTTCTGGGTGCGGCGATGACCAGCTAAGTCGCACGTTTCAGCAGCTCCCGGTGGAACGGACATTTGGGCTCTTAATAAGAGCCCTAACGGCAATTTTAACGGCTAAAAGCACTGTGCGGTAAACCAGAAGGGAGTCCCCCCTGGACACGGATGGAAAAAGGAGAGGAAAGTGGCCGGATTGCGGCGGATCCTTTAGAGCAGCGGCAAGGAAGGCAAGCAAAAACCAAGATGGCGTCGGAAGGTGGCAGTTTAATATGGGGCCCTGAACAACACGAGTTCTTGAAGCGCTGCGTGGAAGAACTTAAAAAGGAGATGAAGAAGGAGCTGTTGGCCCCGATATTACAGGCGATTGAAGGGCTAAAGGATGAGCAAAAGACCCAGGAGCAGGAGCTTCGGGTCGTGAAGGCAAAGGCTGCCGAGAACGAGGACGATATACAGGGCCTGGTGGTGAAGACGGAGATGCACGAGGCACACCATAAAAGGGGTGTGGAAAGGCTGGAGGTGCTGGAGAATAATGCGAGGAGGAAGAATTTAAGGATTCTTGGTCTTCCCGAGGGTGCAGAGGGGGCGGACGTCGGGGCATATGTGAGCACGATGCTGCACTCGATAATGGGATCGGAGGCCCCGACGGGTCCGTTGGAGGGAGCCTATCGAGTTATGGCGCGAAGACCGAGGGCTGGAGAAATTCCCCGAGCCATAGTGGTGAGATTTCTCCGATATAAGGACAGAGAGATGGTCCTCAGATGGGCAAAGAAAACTCGGAGCAGTAGGTGGGAGAACGCGGTGATCCGCGTATATCAGGATTGGAGTGCGGAGGTGGCGAGAAGGAGGGCGAGCTTTAATCGGGCCAAGGCGATGCTTCATAAAAGGAAGGTCAAATTTGGAATGCTGCAGCCGGCAAGACTGTGGGTCACACATCAAGGGAAACACCACTACTTTGAAACGGCGGATGAGGCATGGACATTTATTGTTGAAGAGAAATTGGAATAAGTGGGTTATATAAAAAAAGAACGTTTGAGACAAAGTGGTGGGGCGAAGAGGGGAAAAAAGGGGGGGGGGGGGGAAAAGAGGAGAGATGATTTTTAAGTTGTTAATCCTGCGACCCGGTAACTTTTCTCTCTTCCCCTTGTTGTGGGGGAGGGAGGGAGGGAGGTGGAGGAGCTGGGGGCGTCGGCCATTGGGGGCGGGGCCAAAAGGGAAGCACGGGCTTTGTTCCCGCGCTATGATAATTATGGCGGGAACAGGGAAGCAGGAAGGAGGGGGCGTCGCACAGTGCGAGCCGAGGTCACGGGGGAAGCCGAGGTCAGCCAGAGTTTGCTGACTTCTGGGAGCAACATGGAGGGTGCAATTACGCTAGTGGGGGATCTAGCGGGGGTGGTTGGGGGGGGGGGGTTAACTGGGTTGCTGCTGCTGGGGAGAAGGGAGAGCTGGTATGGGGTGGGGTGGGCGGCGCCACCTGGGGGGGACACAGCTACGTGGGAACCGGGTGAGGAGCTGGTTAAAAAAAGGGGATGGCTAGTCGACAAGGGGGGGGGGGGGGGGGGGGGGGTAAAGAGCCCCCCAACCCGGCTGATGACGTGGAATGTGAGAGGGCTGATCGGGCCGATAAAGAGGGCACGGATACTCGCACACCTAAAGAAATTTAAGGCAGATGTGGTTATGCTACAGGAGACGCATTTGAAACTGATAGACCAGGTCAGACTACGCAAAGGATGGGTGGGGCAGGTGTTTCATTCGGGGCTAGATGCGAAAAACAGGGGGGTGGCTATACTAGTGGGGAAGCGGGTAATGTTTGAGGCAAAGACCATAGTGGCGGATAGTGGGGGCAGATACGTGATGGTGAGTGGCAAATTACAGGGGGAGGCGGTGGTCTTAGTGAACGTATATGCCCCGAACTGGGATGATGCCAACTTTATGAGGCGCACGCTAGGACGTATCCCGGACCTAGAGGCGGGGAAGCTGGTAATGGGTGGAGATTTTAACACTGTGCTGGAACCAGGGCTGGACAGATAGAGGTCCAGGACCGGAAGGAGGCCGGCAGCATCTAGGGTGCTTAAGGACTTTATGGAGCAGATGGGAGGAGTAGACCCCTGGAGATTTAGTAGACCTAGGAGTAAGGAGTTTTTGTTTTTCTCCTATGTCCACAAAGTTTATTCACGGATAGACTTTTTTGTTTTGGGAAGGGCGCTGATCCCGAAGGTGACGGGGACGGAGTATACGGCTATAGCTATTTCGGATCACGCTCCACATTGGGTGGACTTGGAGATAGGGGAGGAAAAAGAACAGCGTCCACCCTGGAGAATGGACATGGGACTATTGGCGGACGAGGGGGTGTGCTTAAGGGTGAGGGGGTGTATTGAAAGGTACTTGGAACTCAATGATAATGGGGAGGTCCATATGGGAGTGGTCTGGGAGGCGCTGAAGGCAGTGGTTAGAGGGGAGCTGATATCAATCTGGGCACATAAAGGAAAGCAGGAGGGTAGGGAACGGGAGCGGTTGCTGAAAGAACTTCTGAGGGTGGACAGGCAATGCGGAGGCACCGGAGGAGGGACTATACAGGGAAAGGCAAAGGCTACATGTAGAATTTGATTTGCTGACTACGGGTAATGCAGAGGCACAGTGGAGGAAGGCACAGGGTGTACAGTACGAATATGGGGAGAAGGCGAGCAGTTTGCTGGCCCACCAACTGAGGAAAAGGGGAGCAGCGAGGGAGATAGGGGGAGTGAGAGATGAGGAGGGAGAGATGGAGCGGGGAGCGGAGAGAGTGAATGGAGTGTTCAAGGCATTCTATGAAAGATTATATGAAGCTCAGCCCCCTGATGGGAAGGAGAGAATGATGTGTTTTCTGGACCAGCTGGAATTTCCTAAGGTGGAGGAGCAGGAGAGGGTGGGACTGGGAGCACAGATTGAAACGGAGGAAGTAGTGAAAGGAATTAGGAGCATGCAGGCGGGGAAGGCCCCGGGACCAGACGGATTCCCAGTTGAATTTTATAGGAAATATGTGGACTTGCTGGCCCCGCTACTGATGAGAACCTTTAATGAGGCGAGGGAAAGGGGACAGCTGCCCCCGACTATGTCAGAGGCAACGATATCGCTCCTCCTAAAGAAGGAAAAAGGCCCGCTGCAATGCGGGTCCTATAGGCCTATTTCCCTCCTGAATGTGGACGCTAAGATTCTGGCCAAAGTAATGGCAATGAGGATAGGGGATTGTATCCCGGGGGTGGTCCATGAGGACCAAACTGGGTTTGTGAAGGGGAGACAGCTGAATACGAATATACGGAGGCTGCTAGGGGTAATGATGATGCCCCCACCAGAGGGGGAAGCGGAGATAGTGGTGGCGATGGATGCCGAGAAAGCATTTGATAGAGTGGAGTGGGATTATTTGTGGGAGGTGCTGAGGAGATTCGACTTTGGAGATGGGTATATTAGATGGGTACAGCTGCTGTATAGGGCCCCGATGGCGAGCGTAGTCACGAATGGACGGGAGTCTGAATATTTTCAGCTCCATAGAGGGACGAGGCAGGGATGTCCTCTGTCCCCATTATTGTTTGCACTGGCGATTGAGCCCCTGGCAATAGCATTGAGGGGTTCCAGGAAGTGGAGGGGAGTACTCAGGGGAGGAGAAGAACACCGGGTATCTCTGTATGCGGACGATTTGTTGTTATATGTGGCGGACCCGGCGGAGGGGATGCCAGAGATAATGCGGATACTTGGGGAGTTTGGAGTTTTTTCAGGGTATAAATTGAACACGGGGAAAAGTGAGTTGTTTGTGGTGCATCCAGGGGAGCAGAGCAGAGAAATAGAGGACTTACCGTTGAGGAAGGTAACAAGGGACTTTCGGTACTTGGGGATCCAGATAGCCAAGAATTGGGGTACATTGCATAGGCTAAATTTAACGCGGTTGGTGGAGCAGATGGAGGAGGACTTTAAGAGATGGGACATGGTGTCCCTGTCACTGGCAGGGAGGGTGCAGGCGGTTAAAATGGTGGCCCTCCCGAGATTCCTTTTTGTGTTTCAGTGCCTCCCTGTGGTGGTCACGAAGGCTTATTTTAAAAGAATTGAGAAGAGTATGATGAGTTTTGTGTGGGCCGGGAAGACCCCGAGAGTGAGGGGATTTTTGCAGTGTAGTAGGGATAGGGGGGGGCTGGCACTACCGAGCCTAAGTGAGTATTACTGGGCCGCCAATATCTCAATGGTGTTTAAGTGGATGGGAGAAGAGGAGGGAGCGGCGTGGAAGAGATTGGAGAGGGCGTCCTGCAGGGGGACTAGCCTACAAGCTATGGTGACGGCGCCGTTGCCGTTCTCACCGAAGAAATACACCACAAGCCCGGTGGTGGTGGCTACACTGAAAATTTGGGGGCAGTGGAGACGGCATAGGGGAAAGACGGGAGCCTCGGTGCGGTCCCCGATAAGAAATAACCATAGGTTTGTTCCGGGGAGAATAGATCGGGGATTTGGAGCATGGCAAAGAGTAGGGGTAACACAATTGAGAGATCTGTTCGTAGATGGGACGTTTGCGAGTCTGGGAGCGCTGACGGAAAAATATGGGTTGCCCCAAGGGAATGCATTTCGGTATATGCAACTGAGGGCTTTTGCGAGGCAACAGGTGAGGGAATTCCCGCAGCTCCCGATGCAGGATAGAGTGATCTCAGAGACATGGGTGGGGGACGGTAAGGTGTCAGACATATATAGGGAAATGAGGGACGAGGGGGAGATCATGGTAGATGAGCTGAAAGGGAAATGGGAAGAGCTGGATGAGGAGATTGAGGAGGGGCTGTGGGCTGATGCCCTAAGTAGGGTAAACTCATCGTCCTCGTGTGCCAGGCTAAGCCTGATACAATTTAAGGTGTTACACAGGGCGCATATGACTGGAGCACGGCTCAGTAAATTTCTTGGAGTAGAGGATAGGTGTGCGAGATGCTCGAGAAGCCCAGCGAATCACACCCACATGTTCTGGTCATGCCCGGCACTACAGGGGTTTTGGGTGGGGGTGGCAAAGGTGCTTTCGAAGGTGGTGGGGGTCCAGGTCGAACCAAGCTGGGGGCTGGCTATATTTGGGGTTGCAGAAGAGCCGGGAGTGCAGGAGGCGAAAGAGGCTGATGTTTTGGCCTTTGCGTCCCTAGTAGCCCAGCGCAGGATATTGTTAATGTGGAAGGAAGCCAAGCCCCCGGGTGTGGAGACCTGGATAAATGACATGGCAGGGTTTATAAAGTTGGAACGGATTAAGTTCGTTCTAAGGGGGTCGGCTCAAGGGTTCACCAGGCGGTGGCAACCATTCGTCGAATACCTCACAGAAAGATAGAGGGATTGGAAAAGAAGAAGACAGCAGCAGCAACCCAGGGGTGGGGGGGGTGGAAGGAATCAGAAGGACTCTCAGGGATGTTATTGTATATGCATAGGTATTTGGTATATGTAATTGTATATTGGATTGTTGGATTGTATTTTTGGAGAGTATTTATCGTGGACAAGGCAGTTGCCATTTAGTTTTGTTTTTGATTTTGTTCAAATATTATTTATTTATTTGTTTAAAACTGGCCATTGTTATTTATATTGTTTTATTGATGTATAAAGGAAACACTATGTACTGTTATGTTTGGCCAAAAAATCTTGAATAAAATATATCTTAAAAAAAAAAGATAGGCAACATCTGTAATTTCCCAATTCTAGGTTTGGAGAAGGGAAGAGAGAAGATCCTAAGTATTATGAAATTATCTGACCTTAACTACAAAAGTGATTGAGGAACTGAAATTAGTTTTAGTATTGCTGATATGGTGACTTTAAAGCTAAGGGCATTTGGGTTCAGTGCTGAACGGCTGCCAAAAGCCAGGAATCTGTACCGGGGCATAAACCAGTGCTTTCAGAAGAGAGAATTTCTTTGGGGAACGGATAAATAAGAACTAGAGACCAAAATGTAAGCAAAGTGAATCTAAGTTAGTGAGAGATAATGAGAAAGAAGAAAATATTTGTGCATTTTTTTCCCCTCCCTAATGTTTTCAGACAATCAGTGCTGGTGGGATTGGAGTAACATTTATTTTCTTTCTAAATTTCAAATAAAGTACAAAAGCAAACATGTGAAACCATCATGATAAATATAATACATAAAAGCAGTCCTCTGTAAAAGTCAGTGACAGAATACAAATTAAATTGTAAAGTTTGTGATAAATGAGTTTGGCAGTTCCACTTGAATTTCAAGCATTTTTGATGATCACCAGAAAGTGCAAGGCTGTAGATCTGAAGTCACAAAAACAAAGCAGTGTAACACAATGAAAAAAGGTCATGGCTGTGTTAAACTGATCTGAAGATTCAACAGAACTTTGTTTTAAAAATCAGTAAAATGCATTTTATTGAATTCCCTCAAGGAAGAAACCCGCAAACCTTTCAAATAATGGCAAATCAGATGCATTGTAGTGTGCAATTTTCCAGAACAAAACCCAAAAATACAACATGGTGGCACTGATAGAAGTTGAGATAACATTTTTATTCACTTCCATTAGCTCCTTACATGAACAGTGGGGCAATGCTTAACAAATCAAAGGGGTTGAACAAGACTTACCGTGAGGGTATGCGGTACAAGAGGCACAAGTCTTTGAAAAGCCAGCCGCCATCATCAATCCTAGAAAGTCTGACGCACTCTTGTTGTTTTCCCTTACAGCAAACCTCCACTCCTCTAAATGTTTCTTCAAGGCTTCATAAATAACAAAATGAATCACAGTCTCGGAGATGCCAGCATACGAGGCAGTTAAACCTCTGTAAAAGCCTTTGAATCCTTCAGTTTGATAAACATTCTTTGCACACTGGAAAGCATTTGTTGCCTTCTCACCTCGTTTCCTGAAAACAGAAAGTGAGGAACCAACATGGGATTGAGCATTTTGTAGTTGCGATTGTGAATGCAAATATCCTAAAACATATGCATTTGTATAGCCTACCTGCTTTCCAACTGCATCCTTGTTTTGACCAACCAAATAGGGTTCATCAATGTATTTGTAATAAAACCTAGTGCAGAAAAGAGGTACATGTATTTCTATTTCATATTTTCTGAAATATGGATAATAAATCCAATGGTTAAGCATGTCCATCAGCTTCAGGGTCAATATTTTAATACAGCAGCACGTTTAATAGCAGTTACATTTTGTGCATTAAGTGATATTAAAGTTCTATTAAAGTTGTACAGTTCAGAATATAAACTTTTATCTATCAAAAAAAACTTGAATAATTTGATCATGATTGATCTGTGATTTAACTCAAAACGGCCACATCTCTTAACACTATTGGTTAACAAAAATCGATCAATCGCAGATTAAAATTAATAACTGTTCTAATATCAACTGCAATTTGTGGCAGAGATCTCCAAACTTTTGCCCCCCTTTGAGCATAGAAGTGTTTCCTAATTTCAAACGGCCTGGTTCTAATTTTTAGACAATTTCTTCAGACTCCTCAGCTAGTGGAAACAGCTGCGCTCTATCTACCCTATTCGTTACCCTTCATATCTTGAAAACTTTAATTAAATCATCTCTTATAAAATTAACAAAAATGGTACACGGAACCAATGACAAGATGGCATCTAGGTTCTGGGAAGAGGCACAAAACTCCTCTTTTTTATATTTACTTTTTTTTGGGGGGAAAGCATTTTTATTCAAATGTTTAGCATTTTAACATTATACAAAACAAAACAGGACTAAAATATTGCACCCCCCCCCCCCCAAATACAACCTGCACCAACCCAGAACATGTGCACATGAATAGCTAGGCCCCTCCCACACAGTTTGCAAATTTCCTCTACCCCTTCAAACAGCCGGCTCATCCTTGACCTTGACAAATGCGCCCTGTGCTCCACCTTCAACTCTAATCAACCCCAGCCTCGTGTACAAGGTTGAGGCATTCACCCTCCACAGCACCTCAAACCACAATTCCCTCCTCCAGCACCATCCCCAACTCCTCTTACTTGGCCTTAACCCCCTCTATAGACACCTTATCCTCCTCCAAAATCCTCCCATAAATTGCCGAGGTGATCCCACTCTCCGATCCCATTACCAACAGCATCTCCTCCAACGAGGAGGCAGGTGCTATTGGAAAGGTCGGAAGAACCTTTCTAGTGTAGTCCAGCACCTGCATATACCGAAAACAGTCCTCACGCGGAAATCCAAACTTCTTGTACGTTTACTCTTAAGTGAACATTTTAAGCTAATGCTTAGTAATTAATTAGCACTTACTTGCAAAACCAGCAGAACACATGTTGACAACATTAGAGTGTGGTACAAAGATTGCATTACATTTCTCCTTGGCTTTGGAGTATGCAGCAAAGTAGATCGCCCTGTAGATAATGATCATGCATTTAGTTTGCTGCATTTCATTACAGATAACAGGTGAACTGAATGATTAAATCATAATTTGGGTACAGAAGGATTTATAGAATTCGAACTGGGTATTGAGAAATCAAGGATATAACTTATTGTTTCAGATGCTGACTGTGCCAGCAAATAGCAATTTTGGCCTATAATGGATTAGGGTTGTACAGAGAACTGTTACACTATACTTGTGGACCCCAGAAGACATAAATTTAATTGAAGTGAAACAACCCATACCCCATCATCATCTAGGAAGATCGCAGAAAAGACTTGTGAATGCATTTGGCTTGCTGCTTCAAGGTTTATCGGAATAGCTTCCTGCTCAATCTGGAAATGGAGCAATTATATTCGCATCATTGATTTTATATACTATGAAGGTTAATTTGTTTAGCACAAGAACTTCTCTGTACAGTTACCAACCCCTTTAAAGTACACACACATCAAGTGGCGGCTGTAGTTATATGCACTCTACGGTCCAGAAGGCCTCAGTCAGAGCCTAATCTGAGCCAGGGTATCAATAGGCAGAATTGCCCTCAGTGTCCCAAGGCTGAGCGAAGGCTGTAGCGACATGACAAAGATTCACTGATGACCCATTCAGATAAAATGGAGTAAGCAATATACTGCAGATGGTAGAAATTGAAGAAAAAAAAACGTGAATGTTGGTAAATACTCAGCAGGTTTGGCAGAATCTGCGGAGAGTGTAACACAATTACCATTTCAGGTCGATGACCATGCAACAGAACTTTCTGACAAAAGGTCATTGACCTGAAACATCAATTCCATGTCTCTCTCCACAGATGCTGCCAAGCCTGCTGAGTGCTTCTAGCATTTTCTGCAGTTCTTCCATGTTTCCTTTAATGGCCTGCTGACAGAAAGAATTGGAAACAAAAACCCTGTACAAATAAGGCAAGGAACAATGAAAATAAAGCAGCCTAAACCCATTTTCAACCAAGGCTGGCATCAGCAGATGCTTGGCTGCAGATTGTTTGGTTTTTCAGTTGGAGAATAGCAAGATGCGCAGACTCATTCTTTATATATGCTTACAAAACAAAACCAATTCATTTGAGAACAGTGCCACTCGTTAAAAATTGCTGAAATTAAAGACATGCTTGGAAGTAGTGAAAGAATTGGGTTTGCCCAATGAAATTCCATCTCTAAAAAGAAAAAAACAATCTTATGGCAATGTGAAATAAAAATAAAGTGCTGAAGAAACAGATCTGTCATCATCTGTGGAGAGAACACATGAACACCTAGATTGTTTCAGGTGTACAGCTTGACGACTGGTTGCCTCCATCATTAACTAATGATAACTGACGTGCTATTTTCTGTTTTTGTTCCAAATTGCAATTGTGTACACTGAAGCGTCTGGGCAAGCTGATCAGCTTTTCAAGATTACTCGTTGCAATGTGTGTTTAATATCAATTAAAATAGAATTTAATACTTTGTCTGAAAAATAATGTCTCTAAATAAAGTGAAAGGATCATCTTTTCAACTACCTCCCAAAGATGGAACTGAGTCCTCCAAGATCAAGAGCTGCAATGCAATGTGACAATTTGAATTTTTTTAAAGAAAGTTTGCACAAGTGGATGCTGAGTGAAATCAGAACTGGGCTCCACACTTTCCCACTCAATCAAAAACTAGGTCAAGACACGAATGGTTAATTGTCAAGGTCCAGCTCCGGGTGGGCAAAATTCCCTTGCATTAAACAGCTTGGAATCATTCTCAGAAAATGTCACGGTATAGCTGTACTGTAAAATGTAGCAGAGTCTTCATTGCTACAAAAACAAGTATCTTAAATCTGAATCTTGTTCCCAGCATTCCAGACAGGCAATCAAAGCTGAATTACAAACTGAGGTCCATTCCCATCACCAGCAGCACTCCCTACCTCACGGAGTTGATCTTTTGTTCCCTATAAATCTATTAAAAACTGGGTGGCACGGTCGCACAGTGGTTAGCACTGCTGCCTCACGGTGCCGAGGACCCTTGAAGGCGCTGCCTGTGTGGAGTTTGCAAAGATGTGCAGAGTAGGTCAACTTGGCCACGCTAAATTTCCCCTTAATTGGGAACAAAAAAAAGAATTGGGTACTCTAAATTTACTTTTTAAAAAATCTATTAACAACTGATTGATACGTTGAAACGCAAGGAATCCAATGGGTTAAGTTTGTGGCGGGTACTGCATGCACATTTGCTTGCCAAGAAACAATTGTGTACCGTTTCTCCTTACACATCACTTGCTTTCTTTCCCCACAATGAAAATTTATTAGCAGAATGCCGACCAACTACTGTGATATTCAAAATTTAAAAAAAGTCCCGCAGATGCTGGAAATTCAAAATAAAAACAGAAAATGCTGGAACTCAAGTGGGTCTGGCAACATCTGTGGAGAGAGACAGAGTTAACGTTTCACGTCCAGTATGGCTCCAAAGGGTGGTGGAGCATACTAATTCCTATCCTCATCAGAAGTGCACACACTTTCCTGCAGGGGATGCTGGACACAGTGGTGAATTTCTTCTCTCTAAACCAGGTGAGCAGTCGTGCCACTGTTGGCCTCATTGAGATGAGTAAGTAGCACAAAGCAGGAACTTGCTTGATTATATACCTAGCAAATGAGGACAACTGGAACTCTGTATATCGATGCACTAGCTTGAACTTTTCCACAGCTTTAAACAACATCATGTGATTGGCACATATTTTTTTCACGTTATTCTTTTGAAGTCTTCATACATAACAAGGATTCTAAAAATCCATTGGCTTAATTGGGAATAAAAATCACACAGTGCATCACATACAATAAATTACCTTAAAGTAAAGTTAAATCAGCAAACAGTTATTTTTTGTAAACCAATATCCTACAATTTCCTCTGTTTAGTGTTGTTGGAGCAAGACCTAGGCCTTAATTCAACATCTTATCTCTTATCATTTCACTGAAATGATCAGTTTAAGTGGGTTGTCATTCTTTCATGGGGTGTAAGCAGTGCTGACAAGGCCAGTATTTAGTGCTCATCCCCAATTGCCCTACAGCAGGTGTTGGTGAATCACCATCTTGATCACTGCAGTCCATTTGGTGTAGGTACACCTAAACCGCTGTTAGTAAAAGCACTCCAGGATTATGACCTGGCGACAGCAAAGTAACATCAATATAGTTCAAAAACAGAAATGGCAGACTTGCAGGGGAATTTGAAAGTGGCGATGTGTGTCTGCTGCTCTTGTTCTTCAAAGTGGTTGAAGTTGAGAGTTTGGGAGATGCTGAGAGAGGCTTCCGCCCCAAATCAGAGTGTACCAGCTAATCTACAGCTATACCATTTCTGTTGCTGTAGAAACAAATTCTGAATTGACATTCCGCCCCCTCATGCGGCCCATCACCCAATTTCTGTTTTATAATTTAACGTTTATATTCCATGATTTCTGGTCCTGTATTATTGGCATAATTTGAACTATTAATATAGTTTTCCTTGCTTATCTCATTACAAGAGAAGCGAGTCCACAGTGGTATTCCCAGCTCAAAGCACTCGCCTTTCCCGAAAGGTGAAGTAACTGAACATGGTTTATTTTAATAACTCAGTAGAGTGAAGCTGTTTTGATGTAAAAGGAGACCAGATTCACGCCTGGTTTTCAAGGGCCATGTGTGAATATAAAATGAAAGGAAGGCACATGCATTCAATTTATTTGTCAACAAAAGCTCCTAAAGGCCGGAGTTTCTCTTTAAGAAGCCAACAAAAATTCACATAGCATTAAGGACTATATGCACAGTTATTGGTAACACAGAAACCAAAACAGAGTCCAGAGAATTTTTCCTTTTAATATGAATACAGTTAAATTTACCTGGATGGAGCAACACCAATCAAGTTAGGTCCCAGTCCTCTGAAAAGTGACCGTGGTCCCTCCTTTTCTAAAATAGATCTGCAAGAGTTATTAAATCAGATTAGAAAGCGTTTTGAAATAAGGGAATAAAGCAACTGAACTTTTGCAACTAACTCAATGGGCCAAATGGCCTTCTTCTGCACTGTAGGGATTCTATGATGCTTAACCAATTCTTATACCCAACATTGCTGTATACCAAACAAAATGACAGCCCGAAAAGAGCTAGCAATGCAAATAATAAGTTCTACATTAACCCTGGACCCTGTGACCAGTGAAGAATAAGTTAGACGTGGCCTTATTACACAGGACTTCAGGGTTTTCACTTGTGCGTGGTACCACATTTTACAATTATGATTTCTGATCAGTAAAGGGTTCCGCCAATGACAAGAGGGTTATGTTAGAAAATGCAGTGTGATAGGAACTTGTTGTAATTTGAGCTTCAGGAGGGGGGAAAAAAACTATAAGATTAAATATCCATTTGTGACAATGTTCATTCTAACATTTCTGTACAACAACAATCATACAGAATAAGCAATGCAACTTAAAGTGCAGCGCGTGCGGTATCTATGTTTTCAACTTTTCAATACTGTAAAAAAAAAAGTTAGATTTTACTCAGAAAGTGCATTTTTGTTTAAACCAAATACATGTTATGTGTAGTTTCCAAATGCAGACAGACTCTGGACGAAAGGTCACAATTTTGAACCCTCAACAGCAACCAAGCTGACCTTAATTAAGTCAAATTCCTGCTAATCGTTTCCGAAGCCTTATCTGCCATTAATGTTAATCTGAGTGGTTACTGAGTAAGATTACTGTATTATTGGGAATGTTCTTGTATCAGTTCTTGAACAAGGATGTTATATGTACTACTCTCCAATCCTCTGACATCACATCGGTGTCTAGGGGGCGAGTGAACCCACACACCCCACACACACACACCTCCTCCTTATACAAAGTACTCATTAAGAACCCAGTATGTTAACACTGAGAATAGAACGGCAGTTAAGCATGGGCAAGTGAGTCACAGAATTTACAGTGCAGAAGGAGGCCATGCGGCCCATCGAGTCTGCACCGGCCCTTGGAAAGAGCACCCCACATAAGCCCATACCTGTAGTGCATCAAGCAGGGGCTAAGGCTATTGGTGCAACTGGGTATGGCCTTTGAAAATATGGCCACGACAACTCAGGAGGTCATATTACGATCCCAGACCAGAACTAAACAGTGGCTAGGATACTGAACCAAAACCCCAATATTTTAGTTTATTTTGTAAGCCTATGTAGAAGGAATACTTTGCTCCAGGAATGATTGCATGAAGAAATAGAGATTTGGTATTTTAAAACTTTATTAGCACAATATTAAACTCTTTAACACACCCGAAAATACCTTACAATTACCCCTTAAACAATACTACTCAATTCAGTAAATACAATACCCTCAATTACTATTTCTATTCTCAAATAAACAACAAAGAAAAGCATACAGCTTCAATTCATCCTACATCGCAACAGCACAGAGTAATACTTGCTTTCTAGAACAGATTTGACACCTGTGAGAACCCCTGCAGACACTGGCTGGATATCTTCAAAAAGCTGTTTCAAATGGTTTGTTTCAGTCATGTCCTTGGTGAAGTCTGCTTTAAATATTAACCTTTAAAAAACCCACTATTTTTGGGTTGTGGGGGTGAAACCCATGCAGACACGGGGAGAATGTGAAAACCCCACACGGACAGTGACCCGGAGCCAGGATCGAACCTGGGTCCTCGATGCCGTGAGGCAGCAGTGCTAACCACTGCGCCATCGTGCTGCAAAATCTTTAAAAAAAAATTTTTTAAACTATCCTATTGTGAGATCAACAGACTTTACTTGTGGTCCAAAAGGGTAGCCAGATCAGAACGCAACTCCCAAAAGCTCTCTCAAAATGTCAGACTACCTTAGCTCCACCCAGCAATGACATACTCTCCCCAAGCTAAAAACAAATTAACTCCCCAGGATCTCCCCTGGTCAAACAAAAGTGTATTAGCCCAGGCTCTTCCTTCTGGCTCCTAAAGAGTTTTCTGGTCTGAAAAACAAGAATCTTTTAAAAACATGACTACTGCAGTCAAACACACCGTCAAACACTGTAACCCAGGTTTTTAATCCCTAAATTGCCAAATGTTTATAATCCAATATATCTAAAATCCTGCATTCGGCACAGTCATTAGACTTCTTGGGTACTGAATGTAGGTCTTCAGTGCTGGACTTCTCGTATTTTTCTCTACTGCTTTCTGCTCCCATTGGTGTTTCATCGAGTGCCTGGAGGGTACCTGCTCTCTTCTGCATCTAGAACATTTCTCCCATGGTCAGTCAATTTTCATTGTTGCATAGCACTATTCTGAGTTAAATTAGCACCACACTGCACTTTCCCTTTAAGTACAGGCTAGTTATTCGTAGTATTCCCAAGTAATAATATCGGGTATAATAATGTGCAGCAAGTGAACAGCGCATTTAGTGCTAATTGCACACAACACTCGTGGTAATGAGCAGATACCACAAAAATGTCAAGGGTGATTTGTGCATCGCAATCCAAGTGCCCATTTTTGTGGCTGAAAGGTCACAAATGTAAACATTAACTTTACTTTTCTCTCCACAGGCGCTGTTTTTATTTCAGATATCCAGCATCCACAGTATTTTGCTTTTGGGTGGGTGATAATTTTTAGAGCTTCGCTCTGTAACTTTGCTGATACAATGACAGGCCCCAAATACAAGGATCAATGAATGTTTAACTGGGATGTGCATTGGCTGGGCAATAGTTGATCTGACAAGGGTACTGAATGGGCAATATATGCTGCAGCGGCACAACCCAATAAAGGAACAGCCAATTAAGTGAAGAAATATAGGAAAATAACAAGAACAAAAAACACAAATAGTTCACTTACTTTAGAACCTGGAGAAGTCCAGGTGCTACACGTGCTGGTCGAACCACACCCGGTCCATTGATTGTATTAAGGTTGACCTGTGGAATGTAGACTGGACGAAGTGTTAAGCCTGAGGACTGGAGTCTAGTCTTAATCACTTCCAATGGACAAGTGACAATTGCCCCCACTGTTCCTCCACACCTGTGAATAATGCAAAGAAAGGAAAAAATGAGCACTTAGCTATTAAAGTACATGTGAAACACGCATCAAATCAGGCCGCTCCATGTGTGTGAGCTTTACTTTGAGAGCAAGGTGATAAAGGTTTGTGGGAAAAGGGCATTTAGATTACCTAAAAAGAAAAAAAAAAGTGTAAATGCTGCTATGGGGTAGGGTTTGGGGTCATGTCGGACGCTTGCTTTGGGACATAGTTCTCATTTGGTTAAATCGCGCCCAGAATGTTTCACAGAAATTGGCAGGGTATTCTGACAGGAGGAAAGAAAGCAGCTGAAATAGGAAGTTTTACACATCTAAACGTTGCACATTAACTGCAGCTAACTGCTCAAAGCACATGTTACCCATTACTTTTTCTCCCTTATTCTTCTATTTCTCAGTGCTACGGTACCCAGACCAGACCCCAATTTATATTAGGAAATCAGACGAGTCCCCAACATTGTTTCAATTTTGTAAACTGTGAAGAAAGGATACTTTTCTCCATGAGTGATTCCACCAACACCCAGGGATCTTTTGTACATAAAAAAGGTCATTATTAACAGGATTAACCCCATTAATATCCAACAAAAAAAGCTTTTCAATTAACAGCTAAACATTAAACAATTCTAAAACAAAGAAAGGTCTTTGAGTTTACTTTCCCATCTACTTCTAAATTTTCAATTAAGCAAAATCCATACGCTGGTCAAATGCCACTTCTTAATACAGTTAACACTCAATGATTTGCAGATTTATGTCCTTGGGAGAGGAGCTTTCAGAAGTCAGCCTGGGAAACGAAACTCCTTTCCTCAGAAACCAGAGCAAAACTTTAAAAATGAAACTAAAAACAACATGGCAGGGTAGTGGCTGAAAAACTAAACTAAAACAAACCCAGTCCCTAACATGAGTAATGTAACTGCTTGCCTAGCTGTTAACTCCTTAATCACAGCTTTAGCAGATAGTCACTTCAGCAACAATTGTTGGATGTTGGCATTCTCCTCCACCACCATCAAGCAGCCATTTATTTCTAGGCCTTTCCCGAGTGGTGGCATCCTAGCCAAGCCTGACCCCTGGCCTTACCGAACATTCTGTGCATGCACAGATTCCATTGATTAAAAGAAATGCAGGTTGCTTTTTCATCTCTTTAGCCCTCTGATGCTCAGGCTAATTATAACACGCTACTCAAAGAGTTAAACTAAGAGATTGAAGACAGAATCCTCCCATATTCTAATCTTCCATAACTGTCTTCAAAAACTCAGCTACATATATCCTACCTTAACATGTTCCACTCATCAGCTCATTCTTAGAAACCTCTATTTGCTCACCATCCCTTGGCATATCAGCGACAAAATTCACAGTTTTGTTTACCAGATTCATTCATAGCCTTGTTCTTGCCCTACTCTAGAATCCGCTCTAGCCCTACATGCCTGGTGTCCTCTACTCTTAATTCTAGTTACGTATACTCTCTTTTTCCACTCAAATCCTCAGCAGCAGAGCCCTAACCATTTTATCTCATACTTTGAAATTCTTTCCTTAAATCCTTCCATCTTGTAAAATCATCGGGCCATAACTTCCTGCTTGCGTCAGGAAGCCACTGGTCGGTGCAGACATGATGGGCTGAATGGCCTCCTTCTGCACTGTAGGAATTCTATGGTTCTAGGACACCCATGCAGACAGGGGGAGAATGTACAAACACCACACAGTCACCCAAAGTCCAAATTAAACATGGGCCTCTGGTTTTGTGAGGTAGCAGTGTTAACTAGTGTGCCACCGTGTTAAATATGTTTGTACCTAGTTTACTTCAATTATATTCTCCATTTATAATTATCTCAATTAAATGTTGTGTTTTGATGCTTCAGTAAGACATTTGTAGAAGCTTGTAAAGTTTATTGTAAAACATTTATTAATGAAAATTATTTTATAAATACAAAACTTTGAAACCAGTTAACATTTAACTTAACGTTAACTTCATCAGCTGAACAATGACAAAAAACTGCCTCAACTTTTATAAATTTCTTGCAAAATATATTTTCTCACTTAAACACAACGGTCCTGTCTATTTGTAAAGTGGAGGGTGGGGGGGATTGACAATTGTTAATTGACAAGCTCAACATCTGAAAGCAGCAGCTGCTGAGTGCAGTGTCCTGGCACACATCTCCTCGGACATCATTTTGTAATGCCAGGGCGGCACGGTGGCACAATGGTGAGCACTGCTGCCTCACTGTGCAGAGGGCCCGGGTTCAATCCTGGTCCCAGGTCACTGTCCGTGTGGAGTTTGAACATTCTCTCCGTGTCTGCATGGGTCACACCTCCACAACCCAAAAAGATGTGCAGGGTAGGTGAATTGTCCACGCCAAATTGCTCCTTAATTGGGAAAAGAAAACGGATATTCTAAATTTTTTTAAAATCCTTTTGGGATGTACTTTGGCAGTATACTCTTAGGGGTGGGTTATTGGTTCGCTGCAATACCTGTCAGGCAGATAGTTCACATTTGCTTAAAGGAGGCTTGCATATATCAACTAAGGCATTAAACTTTGTTAAAGCATTTGAAGTAATCACCGAGGCTTCCATCTGTTTATTGAACCTGCATTTTAATTTTCAGTGATTTAATGTTGAGGGCACCCAGGGTCCCTTTGTACATTGACACTTTCTAATCTCTTACCATTTAAGAAATACTCTGGACATCTGTTCTGCTTATCAAAGTGGATAACCTTACATTTTTCCACATTATATTCCATCTGCCATGTTCTTACTCACTCATTAAATCTGCCCAAATCTCTTTCAAGTTGCTTTGCATCTTCCTCACATAAATAAATAATAATAATAATCTTTATTAGTGTCACAAGTAGGCTTACATTAACACTGCACTGAATTTATTGTGAAAATCCCCTAGTCGCTACACTCCAGCGCCTGTTCGGGTACACAGAGGGAGAATTCAGAATGTCCAATTCACCTAACAGCACTCTTTCGGGACTTGTGGGAGGAAACCGAAGCGCCCGGAGGAAACCCACGCAGACATGGGGAGAACGTATAGACTCCGCACAGACAGTGACCCAAGCCGGGAATTGAACCCGGGTCCCTGGCGCTGTGAAGCGATAGTGCTAACCACTGTGCTACCATACCGCCCATGCTTTGTCTATCCCCCATTATAAATGGGGACTTTGCCTGTAATGGACCTATATTTGCCTTGCCCAAACATTTCCTTTTTATGTAGCTAGAGAGGTTTGTACAATTAGTTTAAATGTTTTTTCTGCAAGCTCACATTCATATTCTATTGTCCCTTTCTTTAATAAGTTCTTGGTCCCCTGCTGTATTTTAAAATCCTCCCAATCTTCAGGTTTATTACTATTTCTGGCAACTTTATAAGCCTTTTCTTTTAATCTTATACAATCATTAACTTGCTTTGTTAGCCACAGTTGACTGACTTTTCTTTTTGGGTTTTAATGCCTTAAAGGAATGTATAGCTACTATAAAGATTATCCATTGCATATGTACCGTCATACCATTTAATGTATTTTTCCAGTCTACCTCAGGTAATTTGCCCCTCATACCTTCATAATATTTTTGTTCAAATTTAACACCCTGGCTTCAGATTCAACTACTTCACTTTCACACAATGTAAAATTCTATCATATTATGGTCATTCATCCTTAAAAATTATTTTACAAGATAATTAATTAACCCTTTCTCTTTACATAACACTGGATCTATAATAGTCTGTTCTCCAGTCTGTTCCTCTGCTCTAAAAAAACATCCCTAACATACTCCAGGAACTTGTCCTCCACAGCATTGGTGCTGACTAAGTTTATCCAGTCTATATGCAGATTGAAGTCACCCATGTATTACCCATGCTACATACTTCCAATCTCCTGATTATACCATGTCCCACACTGCAGCTACGCTTTGGTAGCCTGTAAACAACTCCTGCCAATGTTTGCTGCCGCTTGCTGTTTCTTAGCTCCACACAAACAAATTCTACATTTTATTCTTCCAGTCCGAGATCTTTCCTTAGTAATGTACTGATCTTGTCCCTTATCAGCGCCGCACCACCTCCTTTCCTTCTTAAATGTCAAATATCCTTAAATATTCAGTCCCCAGTCTTGGTCACCTTGTAGCAAGATTCCATAATGACAGTTAGATCATACCCATTATGAAACATCATTGCTACATGACAATGTTAGCTTGAATTTTCTCAGTTCGCAATAAATAGCGTTATGTAAAATATAACCAATATAATTGATGCATTCAAGAGGGCTTAGAAGATTACTTGAATTGAAACCACTCGCAAGGGCATGGCAAAAAGATTGGGGAATGATACTTGTTTGGAGAGATGATGCAGGCCTGATGGGCCAAATGGCTTCCTTCTGTACTGTAACAATTCTGCAATAACAGAAACCATTTAAAGCACCCATACATGAACAGCCAGCAGAGACGTTACTCAGAATCTATGCTGCCTCCTCTTCACACAGTCCCTCAAAGTGATGTAAGGAAACAAGAAATTAACTCCTAAAATTCACTGTGCACAGCTGATTCCTGCAGGTGTAAACAGCTGGGCATAAAACAATGTACCAAAAAAAGTTATCTAAAAATAGTCCAAAATAGGCTTGTCCCAAGAATATAAACAAAGTAGCTGCAATAAACGGTTCAGATTGTTAGCTTAATGCAGTCTAATGCAAGACTCAACACCTGTGCCCCAATAGAAAAGTTCACATTTCCTGCAAGAGCAATTCAATGAAGGGGATGCTGCATGTAGGTAGGAATGCGGAATTAGGACTACACAGGTTAGCACATAATGAAATACGTTACAAAAGTACAAGAACAGATGATGCCAGAACAACAGCAGCATCTGTAGGGAGAGAAAACAAGAGTTAACGTTTTGTGTCTGTTTGGCTCTTCATCAGAACTAAAGATAAAGGGAAGGCACCAGATAAATTGTAGCTGTGAGAGATTGCAACAAGCTGTAGCAACTTTAAGAATAAAAGACAGTTGGTCCAGTGTGTGTGTGTGTGGGGGCGGGGGGGGGGGGTTGCATTGAGACAGTAAGGCTATATGCAGAATGTGCAAAACTTTTTAGCAATCGAGTCAAACTCTTTTTTTTTTAAAAGACACTAAGTTTCCTACTAAATCTAGCTAGATTATGTGTTGGAAAAAGAGAATCTTTCTCATTTCAAACTCTTATTATCAGCACCAACTCCCAGGTCAGAGAGCAAGGTAAATGCTGATGGAAGCCACCAAGCTTCCTTTCCCCAGTCACCTTCCCATACAAGCACAAGAGAACTTTAATCCATGGTCCAGGGAAATCCTCTTTCCCCATGGTCCAGGGAATTGATTTTCTTGTGCTTCCAACCAGGGTTCCAGGTTCGATTCCCGGCTTGGATCACTGTCTGTGCAGAGTCTGCACGTTCTCCCCGTGTCTGCATGGGTTTCTCCCGGGTGCTCCGGTTTCCTCCCACAAGTCCCAAAAGACGTAATGTTAGGTAATTTGGACATTTTGAATTCTCCCTCCGTGTAGCTGAACAGGCTCCGAAATGTGGCGACTAGGGGTTTTTCACGGTAACTTCATTGCAGTGTTAATGTAAGCCTACTTGTGACAATAAAAATTATAACATTTTTTAAAAATTACTCTACTGAATTCACTATTCACAATGTCATTTCCTCTGCACTGGGGAGATCAAATGTGCATTGGTTGCTCACTTTGCTGAACATCTACGATTAGTCCACAAAACGTGACCCAGAGTTTTTGATTTCTTGCGATTTAATTCTTTATCCCCCTTTGGTCTCTCTATCCTCCATCTCCAACACTGTTCCAAGAAATAGAAACAGAAAATATTGGAAATACTCAAGAGTTAACATTTCAGGTTGGCAATCTTTCATCGGAACAGCATTTTCCAGATCTGTCCGTCATTCCATAAACACCTGACCTATTGAACAATGTTCCCTTAAAATTGCATGGGTGCACAGTGTGCAGCACTCTGGAACGTACCACACAAAGAACAAACAGGTCTCACACAACTAATGATCCTTCAAGATGCACGGTAATCTTAAAGGAGCTGTGCACTGCAACAAGCAGGCCATGTACTGCAAAGAGGAATTAGAGGAAACAATGCTGATAATTTGTTTACATTGCAGATATCCAGCATCTGCTGGATTCTCCCTTGCTATTATTGTTCCACTGAAGCTCTTAGCACAAGGTCAAGAAACAACACCATGGACGTGTTTGAATGGGACAAGTGCTAAGTTTTGTAGCGAGCGAGGTTTCCTGCAAGCTCCTTGACGACCATGTTGGCGGGCACCTGACCGTCATCAAACAGCACTTAGGAAATGATCCTTCATGAGCTCCTCGGTGGAAACAGATGTCTCGTCGATTTGCCTGGGAACTCTCCTCCCGAACATATTCCAGACAACACACAGCCATGCCCCATGGAGAACAGCACCACACTTCGGGGATGCCGACCTGACCATGATGCTGGACATCGTGGACGCAAGTCGGAACATCCTGTTCCCCCGAGGGTGGTGGAGGGTCAGTCACAGAGTCGCCAATGATGCCCCACTCTGCATATCAGCCCCCGACACAGCTGGAGCCTCTGGACCCCAGACCACTACCGGGAACATTAGACTGCAGCAGCCGTAGTTGCCCGTTATGGGTGCGCACAACGCGGGGGGAGGATGACCCACGGGCGTTAATCTCCCCCTCCCAGCCCAGGGGCGACCCCGGCCAGTGTCGCCCTGTCCTGTTTCCCATCCCAAGCACTGTTGCCCCAAGCCACATGCCTAAACACAGAGATGGCTACCCACCTTCTCCGTTCCCCTCAACAGCCACTGCACTAGCTTCTCGTTTTTCAAAAGTAGCACTACTAATCGGCACTCGCGTGACCTCTCGCCGGCATGATCTCAGGAGGCCGTTCAATATGGCGATCATCTCGTTAATGAGATGGTGCTATGGGCCTTAAGTGGTTATTAATGGGTGCTCGCCACGCCAAGGCGAGTTCTGGAATCAACCAATGGCAGCAAGCCGGTTTGATCGCAAACCGCTTGCCATCTGGTGAGGTTCCCAATTTCGGCTGTTCCTGTGATCTACTCAGCTTGCACGGATTCTTGCCAGGTGAGGCTGTTCAATCGTGCCCGTATCCGATTAGTCCCTTTACAGATCTTCTGTCTTAAATGCACTTGGTGTTCTCTTACATTGTCAATTGATAGTGAATTAACCAAAAACATTTTCATAAGTACAGAGGGGGAAGCTGTAGAATTTAAGCTGTTGAGCAACACTGCAGCACCGGAAAGGTTATCTTTTCCAAGTGTGGTCAGGCTGCTAGTACCACATAACAGGACTATCACTCTTTCACTCACATCTAGGCAATAAAACCTATGACAATATCTCTGCTCTGGTTTTCAACTACTATTGCACAAACCATTTGTTGCCAAATACTGGGGTTACTTTGCAAAATAAGTTTTTAAATCATGGAATCTACAGTGCAGAAGGAGGCCATTCGGCCCATCGAGTCTGCACCAACCATTGGAAGGACCACCCACCTTAAGCCCACACCTCCACCCTATCCTCATAACCCAGTAACTCCACCTAACCTTTTTGGACACCAAGGGCAATTTAACATAGCCAATCCACCTAACATGCACGTCTTTGGACTGAAATCTAGCAGTGACACATGGTGAGCTACTATTTTGATCACATTAGTCCTTAGTTTTAGATTGGATGAGTTGCTATATAATAGTCCGTTTCATATTTGTGCTTTCTTGTCTAGCTAGAGAAGGAAATTCTGAAACCAATTCACCATAAAGGTGGCAATGTTACTACTTGACTGCATCACCTAATAAAGGTGTTAGTGAGAATGAAAAAGGAGCCCTTGAAAAATCAAAAAGTATCCTTGAGAAATCTCAAACAGAGCCCTCTGAAAAATAAAATCATTTTGACCCCCTGCTCCACAACACATCACCTCCCTCTGCATTCATTGAACAGGATATTGGGGCAGCACAGTGGCACAGTGATTAACAGCGCCAGGGAACTGGGTTCAATTCCGGCCTTGGGAGACTGTCTGTGTGGAGTTTTTACCTTCTCCCAGTGTCTGCGTGGGTTTCCTCCGGGTGCTCCGGTTTCCTCCCACAGTCCAAAGATGTGCTGGTTAAGTGGATTGGCTATGCTAAGTTGCCAGTGTCCAGAGATGTGCAGGTGAGGTGTGGTTATGGGCACAGGATGGGGTGGCGTGCTGTTTCGAAGGATTGGTGCAGACTTGATGGGCTGAATGGCCTCCTTCTACACTATAGGGATTCTGTGACTCTATTCTATGATAGTCCACATTTTTTGAAAAATCCAACTCTAGTTTGTACATTAATAGCATCCCATGATTTGATTACAAAACCACACAAAACATCAAGCCAAACAAGAGCACATATTTCCGGTCTGTCAACCATCCACCGACTCAATTCAGCGTAAACATCATCCTTGAACAGCTTGTTGAGGCACGCAACCAAAGTTGAACTACAGATATTAGACACCCGATATATTGGTGTAGTTATTCAGAGGCCCTCTTGACCTCCTCAGTCGTTTGGAAACTATACCTGCCTCACACTAGTAGGCTGCATTCTTTGTATTGGCCACCGGGACAGCTATAAGAACATGGGAAATAGAAAATGGGCCATTCATTTCTATCAAGCCACCTCTGCCATTCAAACAGATCATGGCTGATCACCTACCTCATACAAATTTTCCCACTATCCCCATGTCCCTTGATGTAACATGGACAAAAAATCTGAATGCCAGAGGGGAGGTAAGAGTGACTGCCCTTGCATTTGACCGAGTATGGCTTCAAGGAGCCTTAGCAAAACTGGAGTCAATGGGAATCAGGGGGAAATTCTCCGCTAGTTGGCGTCATACCTGGCACAAAGTAAGATGGCATGATTGGAGGTCAATCATCTCAGCTCCAGGACATCACTGCAGGAGTTCCTCAGGGTAGTGTCCTAGGCCCAACCATCTTCAGCTGCTTCATCAATGACCTCCCTTCCATCATAAGGACAGAAGTGGGCAAGTTCACAGATGACTGCACAAAATTCAGCACCATCCTCAGATAATGAAACAGTCTATGTCCAAATTCAGCAAGACCTGGACAATATCCAGGCTTGGGCTGCCATAGCAAGTTACATTTGTGCCACACAAATGCCAGGCAATGACCATCTCCTACAAGAGAAGATCTAACCAATGCCAAATTGCCCGTTAGTGTTCAAAATGTTAGGTGGGGTTGCGGGGATAAGGTGGAGGCGTGGGTTTAGGCAGGGTGTTCTTTCCAGGGGCTGGTGCAGACTGATGGGCCAAATAGCCTCCTTCTGCACTGCAAAATCTAAGACTCTATGGGGGTCACTATTGATTAAAAACTGAACTGGACGTCCCATAATAATACTATGGCTACCAGAGCAGCTCAAAGGCTAGGAATCATAGGGTGAGTAACTCACCTTCTGACCCCCTAAAGCCTGTCCACCATCTACAAGGCACAAGTCAGGAGTGTGATGGAATACTCTCCATTTGCCTGGAGGAGTGCAGCTCCAACAACACTCAAGCAGCTCCACACCATCCAGGACAAAACAGCCCGCTTTGATTTGCTACCCCTTCCACAAACATTCAATCCCATCACCACCAACAAACAGTGGCAGCCGTGTGCACCATCTACAAGATGCACTGCAGGACCTCACCACGGTTCCTTAGGCAGGACCTACCAAACCCACGACCACTACAATCTAGAAGGACAAGAGCAGCAGATACCTGGGACCCATCTTAAGTCCTATTGAATTATGGTCACTGTCACGAGAATGCTCTCCCACTGAAACTTCTACCAAAGCTCTTCTCGATGCATTTTAAGAATTCTGCCCTCTCTAAGCCTTTCACACCAGACTATCCCAGTTAATATTGGGGAAGTTGAAATCCCCTAATATTCTTACATTTCTCAGAGATTTGCCACATATCTGCCATACTATCCCTCCTTATGGTATCTCTCAGGAGCCTATAAGTATACTCCTAGAAATGTGATTTCCCTTTTTTTTGTTTCTAAGTTCCACATGGCCTCATTTGAGGAACCTTCTAAGATATCATCCCTCCTGCAATAACTGCCTTGATTGATATTGAAACACCACCTCTTCACCCACAGTGCCCTAAATTTGACTCTGGCTGCACTCTCCAGAGGAACCGTCACAACTACCACTTTCCAACACCGTCTACTCTGTGGGGACATGTCTTAAACTCCCATGCCAAATATCCTTGATGTGGTTACTCCATACTTGGATGATCACCGAACATGACCATGAGAACTTTTCCTTGTGCAAGACATAAATTGTCAGTCATAACTAGGCACTCCCCAACTGCTACCAATTAAATGCTGCATTAAAGCACCAAGAACACTCTTTGAAAATCCTTTATGCTGGTGCATAAATTATGAGCAATTTTGAATTTGCAGCACTGTTTCCTTATCAAATAGGAAAACAAAATATATAAATATTACTTCTAATGGTTCCATGTGCTATGCAGTATGCGTTTCACATCTCGAAGGATTGATCCAATTTAACATTCAATGGCATTATTCATAATATTGCAAGTTAATGGTTTTTGAGCAGAACTGTTTTAGGAGCTGCGTGTATCATTTCCGATTTATAACATTGGCTGGAACACCTAGTACGATACTACTTTCTGTGGGTGTTCAGCCAAATGTATCTTCCGATTCATGCAGGTGGAATAAAAGAATGAATCACATTTACTATCATTTAATAAGTGAGCACTTGCAGATTAGACACACTCATTTTTAAAAAAAAAATTTAGACTACCTAAAACATTTTTTCCAATTAATGGGCAATTTAGAGTGGCCAATCCACCTACACTGCACATCTTTGGGTTGTGAGGGTGAAACCCACGCAAACACGGGGAGAATGTGCAAACTCCATGTCATGATATTTAGGTAAACATCATAGCACAAACATACATACATACTGATGGACAGCTCAACGGACCAATCAACACACACCACAGCCAATTACAGGCAAGAGCATACACAGTACAAAACAGGGAACACAACACTTCCTGAGCATTCCAGCAGGAGACAGCTCAGGGCACAGAGCAAGCCACTCAGACATCCACCATGTGCTGAGTGCCACCACAAGATAGTATTAGGAATAGATCCACAGATTCTAGGGTTATGATCGAACCTCAGTAACCAGTTTACCACTGTAAATAAATGTTAGTAATAAAACTGAGTTGTGCCATTCGCAACCGTGTTGGTTCGTCTGTGTAGCAGAGTACCCAACACATCATAGTACCAGGAGTAACTGCGGGACCTACCTACTAATCCTCCGGAATCTGCCATCCTGCGCCATGGACACCGTCAGCACACCGCAGCCGCTACAAGTCGCTGGAAACCTCGGCGTTAATTGGAAGCTGTTCAAACAGCGCTTCCAGCTCTTCCTGGAAACCAACGAAAAGGAGAGCGCTTCGGACACCAGAAAGATCGCCATCCTCCTCTCCACGGCAGGTCAACACGCCTTCCATGTCTACAACCCCCTGGTATTTGCGGAAGGGGAGGACAAGACCAAGTACAAGACGGTCCTTCTCAAACTCTACCAACACTTCAACATCGAGGTCAACGAGAGGTATCTCTTCCAGTAGCGCCTGCAGGGTAAGGATGAGCCATTTCAATCCTTCCTTACGCATCTCCGTATCCTCGCGCAGTCCTGCGGTTACGACACCACCTCCGATTCCATGATTCGGGACCAGATCGTTTTTGGGGTCACCTCGGGCACCCTACGCCAGCAGCTCTTAAAAATAAAAGGCCTCACCCTAGCCTCCGCAATCGAAGCCTGTGTCCTGCATGAAAACGCGACTAGCCGCTACTCACAATTTCAGGCGGCCAAATCGGCGAGGCAGGCATCCTACGAGGCCGAACGGGTCCAGGCAATCGAGTTCCTCCCGGCCCGCGGCCCGGACGACGGCGGCCATTTTGTGCGCTTTGAGGCCTCCCGCGTTTGTGTGCGCCAAAAACGATGTCGACATAGAGGGACGTGATGCGCAGGCGTGCTCGACGCAAGACCGAACTGCGCATGCGCGGTGGCACAACGAACGCCATGACGTCACGACGTGCGGCAACTGCAGAGCCGCACATTTAAAGCGGCAATGTCCCGCAAGAAACCGACAATGCCTCCGCTGTGGCAAGGTGGGCCACTACGCTGCCTGCTGTCGAGCAGCTCAACCTGCCAATGTTCCCCAACTCCGACAACCTCGCAAGGACGTGCGGACCATTCAGCCTCCTTACTACGAGTCGTGCCCAGACGATATCCAGACCAGTGACACAGACAACCGGGATGCCTTCCGTGTTGCGGTCATTGATGGGAACCGGATGTCTCCAGCCAGGACCCACCAGCCGTTGCAAGTGAACACTGTCAATCCGGGTGATGAATGGTGTGCCACCCTAACGGTCAATCGATCACCGATAACATTCCGTCTGGACACTGGCGCCTCCGCCAACCTCATAGCATGGTCAGCCTTCTACGCCATGAAGATCAGACCACCAATTCGGCCATCCCGTTGCAAGATAGTCGACTACAATGGGAACGTTATCCCGGCTATGGGTTCCTGCCAGCACCAGGTGACACACAACACACACACGGCCACACTCTCATTCGAGATAGTCGGATCATCAAAGGACTCCCTGCTAGGCACACAGACACGCAAGATTCTCCACCTCGTGCAACGAGTCCACGCTCTGTCTCCAGAAGGGACATCTGACTTCCCGGATGCAGAATTCAGGGCACAGCTCCAATCGCTCCTCGCCCACAACCAGGAGGCATTCGAGGGCATGGGAACACGGCCCTACACCTACAGAATTTGGCTCAAACCGGACGCCATCCCGGTCATTCACGCACCTTGCAGGGTCCCAGCGCCACTCAAAGACCGCCTCAAGCAGCAGCTGCAGGATCTCCAGGACCAAGGGGTGCTATCCCGGGTCACGGAGCCCACACCATGGGTCAGCTCCATGTTGTGTTAAGAAGCCCTCCGGCAAGGTCCGGATCTGCATTGATCCAAAAGACCTCAACAACAACATAATGAGGCAACACTACCCCATACCCAAACGGGAAGAGATCACGAGCGAAATGGCCCGGGCTAAAATCTTCACGAAACTGGATGCCTCGAAGGGTTTTTGGCAGATCCAACTGGATCAGTCCAGCCGAAAGCTGTGCACCTTCAACACCCCTTTCGGCAGGTTCTGCTATAATAGAATGCCATTTGGCATTATCTCGGCATCCGAGGTCTTTCAGAGGATCAGGGAGCAGATGATGGAGGGCATCAAAGGGGTGCGCATCTATGTGTACGACGTCATCATCTGGTCCACGACACCACAGAAGCACATCAATCGTCCCCAGCGTGTCTTTGCGCGCATACGGGAAAACGGCCTGCGCCTCAACCGAGCCAAGTGTTCTTTCGGCCAAACCGAGCTGAAGTTCCTGGGGGACCACATTTCCCGGTCAGGGGTCCGGCCGGAGACAGACAAGGTGAGCGCCATTACAGCTATGCCGCAGCCGGCAGACAAGAAAGCAGTGCTACGCTTTCTCGGGATGGTCAACTTCCTGGGGAAGTTCATTCCCAACCATGCCTCCCACACGACGGCTCTGCGCCACCTCGTCAAGAAGTCCACGGAGTTCCAGTGGCTGCCCACACATCAGAAGGAATGGGAGGAGCTCAAAATCAAGCTCACCACAGCCCCGGAATTGGCGTTTTTAGACACATCTCGTGACACTAAAATTTCGACTGATGCCAGCCAGTCTGGCATTGGGGCGGTACTCCTACAGCGGGATGACACTGCGTCATGGGCCCCGGTCGCCTATGCCTCGCGGGCCATGACCCCCACAGAACAGCGCTACGCGCAGATCGAAAAGGAGTGCCTGGGTTTGCTGACCGGAATAGACAAGTTCCATGACTACGTGTGTGGTCTCCCCCCCGGTTTACCGTTGAGACTGACCATCGCCCCCTGGTCAGCATCATAAATAAGGACCTGAACGAGATGACCCCTCTCCTCCAGTGCATCCTACTTAAACTCAGGAGGTATGACTTCCAACTGGTCTACACCCCGGGAAAGGACCTTATCATTGCGGATGCCCTATCCAGAGCAGTGAGCACACCGCCCGATTCAGGGGGGTTTGTCTGTCAGGTCGAAGCGCAGGTGGCCTTCACATCGGCAAATCTGCCAGCTGACAACTCCAGTCTGGCCCGTATTCGCCGGGAAACTGCGGCTGACCCCCTTCTACAATGGGTGATGCGCCACATGACGGGTGGGTGGCTCAAAGGACAGTGCCCGCAGTTCCACAATGTCTGAGACGACTTGGCCGTCATTGATGGTGTCCTTCTAAAGCTGGACCGGATTGTGATTCCGCACAGCATGCACAAGCTGGTCCTCGACCAACTACACGAAGTCCATCTGGGGGTTGAGAAGTGCAGACGGAGGGCCCGAGAGGCGGTATACTGGCCGGGCATCAGCGATGACATTGCCAATATGGTGCTGAACTGCCCCACCTGCCAAAGGTTTCAACCGGCGCAACCTCCTGAGACGCTTCAGCCCCATGAGCTGGTGACGTCCCCCTGGGCGAAGGTGGGTGTGGACCTTTTTCACGCGCTTGGCAGGGACTATGTAATCGTCATTGATTACTTTTCCAACTATCCAGAGGTCATACGCCTGCACGATTTGACATTGTCCGCTGTCATAAGGGCCTGCAAAGACACCTTCGCTCGCCACGGCATTCCGATTACGGTCATGTCGGATAATGGGCCCTGTTTTGCCAGCCAGGAATGGTCGTCCTTTGCTGCTTCGTATGGCCTCACACACGTAACGTCCAGCCCTCTGCATCCCCAGTCCAATGGAAAGGCGGAGAAGGGCGTTCACATCATCAAGCGGCTCCTCTTGCCAAATCGGATTTCTGCCTAGCCCTGCTAGCCTATCGCTCGGCCCCACTAGCCTCTGGCCTCTCACCAGCCCAGCTGTTGATGTGTCGTGCCCTCAGGGACCACTGTGCCATCCATTCTGGTACCCACAACCAACCATGCTCCGGTACTACACAGAATGCAGCAGCAGCGCGTTCGCCAGAAGATGGCATATGACACACGGGCAACTGATCTTCCCGCCCTGGCACCTGGAGACGACGTCTGCATCCACCTACCAGAAGGTGGCTGGTCAGCATCTGCCGAAGTTCTCCGACGCGTGGCTCCCCGCTCGTTCCTGGTTCGCATGCCTGATGGCTCCATTCGTAGGCGCAATCGCCGGGCTCTTCGCCTACTTCCACGCTCGCTGCGGGAACTTACACTGACACCGCGCCCTCCTGTTGTCCCTGATATCGACTTCGTGGAGCTTCCTGCCACCATGCCCCTTCCGTCGTCGCCCGTGGCCAGGCCCATTCCTCAGTCGGTGGATCCAGACCCACCCTTGAGGCGGTCAACCTGAATTCGTCGCCCACCTACTAGACTGGACTTATGAGCCTGTTTGTACATTGAACTCATAATACCACTGTGTTAATATGTTTCTGTTCTTCCTAGTCGTTACAGGAGTTCGTTTTTGTCGTTCAACATTTCCCCGTTCTTTGTTTATGGTACAACCTCGTTGTTTTTTTTTTAATTAAATATTTTATTGAAAGTTTTTGGTCAACCAACACAGTACATTGTGCATCCTTTACACAATATTATAACAACACAAATAACAATGACCTATTTTATAAACAAAAAATGAATAAATAATAAATAACAAAAATGAAAACTAGCCCTAATTGGCAACTGCCTTGTCACAAGTAACACTCTCCAAAAATATAATTTAACAGTCCAATATATAATTATCTGTAGCAACGACCTATACATACTATACAGTATATATTAACAACCCTGAGAGTCCTTCTGGTTCCTCCTCCCCCCCCCCCGATCCTGGGCTGCTGCTGCCTTCTTTTTCCCATTCCGTCTATCTTTCTGCGAGGTATTCGACGAACGGTTGCCACCGCCTGGTGAACCCTTGAGCCAACCCCCTTAGGACGAACTTAATCCGCTCTAGCTTTATAAACCCCGCCATGTCATTTATCCAGGTCTCCACCCCCGGGGGCTTGGCTTCTTTCCACATTAGCAATATCCTGCGCCGGGCTACTAGGGACGCAAAGGCCAAAACATCGGCCTCTCTCGCCTCCTGCACTCCCGGCTCTTGTGCAACCCCAAATATAGCCAACCCCCAGCTTGGTTCGACCCGGACTCCTACTACTTTTGAAAGCACCTTTGTCACCCCCATCCAAAACCCCTGTAGTGCCGGGCATGACCAAAACATATGGGTATGATTCGCTGGGTTTCTCGAGCACCTCGCACACCTATCCTCCACCCCAAAAAATTTACTGAGCCGTGCTCCAGTCATATGTGCCCTGTGTAATACCTTAAACTGAATCAGGCTTAGCCTGGCACACGAGGACGACGAGTTTACCCTGCTTAGGGCATCTGCCCACAGCCCCTCCTCGATCTCCTCCCCCAGCTCTTCTTCCCATTTCCCTTTTAGTTCATCTACCATAGTCTCCCCTTCGTCCCTCATTTCCCTATATATATCTGACACCTTACCATCCCCCACCCATGTCTTTGAGATCACTCTGTCCTGCACCTCTTGTGTCGGGAGCTGCGGGAATTCCCTCACCTGTTGCCTCGCAAAAGCCCTCAGTTGCATATACCTGAATGCATTCCCTTGGGGCAACCCATATTTCTCGGTCAGCGATCCCAGACTCGCGAACTTCCCATCCACAAACAGATCTTTCAGTTGCGTTATTCCTGCTCTTTGCCACATTCCATATCCCCCATCCATTCCCCCCGGGGCAAACCTATGGTTGTTTCTTATCGGGGACCCCCCCAATGCTCCAGTCTTTCCCCTATGCCGTCTCCACTGCCCCCAAATCTTCAGTGTAGCCACCACCACCGGGCTTGTGGTGTAGTTCCTCGGTGAGAACGGCAATGGGGCTGTCACCATAGCCTGTAGGCTAGTCCCCCTACAGGACGCCCTCTCTAATCTCTTCCACGCCGCTCCCTCCTCCTCTCCCATCCACTTACTCACCATTGAAATATTAGCGGCCCAATAATACTCACTTAGGCTCGGTAGTGCCAGCCCCCCCCCCTATCCCTGCTACGCTGTAAGAATCCCTTCCTCACTCTCGGGGTCTTCCCGGCCCACACAAAACCCATGATGCTCTTTTCAATCCTTTTAAAAAAAGCCTTCGTGATCACCACCGGGAGGCACTGAAACACAAAGAGGAATCTCGGGAGGACCACCATCTTAACCGCCTGCACCCTCCCTGCCATTGACAGGGATACCATATCCCATCTCTTGAAATCCTCCTCCATCTGTTCCACCAACCGCGTTAAATTTAACCTATGCAATGTGCCCCAATTCTTAGCTATCTGGATCCCCAGGTAACGAAAGTCCCTTGTTACCTTCCTCAACGGTAGGTCCTCTATTTCTCTACTCTGCTCCCCTGGATGCACCACAAACAACTCACTTTTCCCCATGTTCAATTTATACCCTGAAAAATCCCCAAACTCCCAAGTATCCGCATTATTTCTGGCATCCCCTCCGCCGGGTCCGCCACGTATAGTAGCAAATCGTCTGCATACAAAGATACCCGGTGCTCTTCTCCTCCCCTAAGTACTCCCCTCCACTTCTTGGAACCCCTCAACGCTATCGCCAGGGGCTCAATCGCCAGTGCAAACAATAATGGGGACAGAGGGCATCCCTGCCTTGTCCCTCTATGGAGCCGAAAATATGCAGATCCCCGTCCATTCATGACCACGCTCGCCACTGGGGCCCTATACAACAGCTGCACCCATCTAACATACCCCTCTCCAAAACCAAATCTCCTCAACACCTCCCACAAATAATCCCACTCCACTCTATCAAATGCTTTCTCGGCATCCATCGCCACTACTATCTCCGTTTCTCCCTCTGGTGGGGCCATCATCATTACCCCTAACAACCTCCTTATATTCGTGTTCAGCTGTCTCCCCTTCACAAACCCAGTTTGGTCCTCGTGGACCACCCCCGGGACACATTCCTCTATTCTCATTGCCATTACCTTGGCCAGGACCTTGGCATCTACATTTAGGAGGGAAATAGGTCTATAGGACCCGCATTGTAGCGGGTCCTTTTCCTTCTTTAAGAGAAGCGATATCGTTGCTTCAGACATAGTCGGGGGCAGTTGTCCCCTTTCCTTTGCCTCATTAAAGGTCCTCGTCAGTACCGGGGCGAGCAAGTCCACATATTTTCTATAGAATTCGACTGGGAATCCATCCGGTCCCGGGGCCTTTCCCGCCTGCATGCTCCTAATTCCTTTCACCACTTCTTCTACCTCGATCTGTGCTCCCAGTCCCACCCTTTCCTGCTCTTCCACCTTGGGAAATTCCAGCCGATCCAAGAAGCCCATCATTCTCTCCCTCCCATCCGGGGGTTGAGCTTCATATAATTTTTTATAAAATGTCTTGAACACTCCATTCACTCTCTCCGCTCCCCGCTCCATCTCTCCTTCCTCATCCCTCACTCCCCCTATTTCCCTCGCTGCTCCCCTTTTCCTCAATTGGTGTGCCAGCAACCTGCTCGCCTTCTCCCCATATTCGTACTGTACACCCTGTGCCTTCCTCCATTGTGTCTCTGCAGTGCCTGTAGTCAGCAAGTCAAATTCTACATGTAGCCTTTGCCTTTCCCTGTACAGTCCCTCCTCCGGTGCTTCCGCATATTGTCTGTCCACCCTCAAAAGTTCTTGCAGCAACCGCTCCCGTTCCTTACTCTCCTGCTTCCCTTTATGTGCCCTTATTGATATCAGCTCCCC
Organism: Scyliorhinus torazame; assembly: GCF_047496885.1. Classification (NCBI taxonomy): domain Eukaryota; kingdom Metazoa; phylum Chordata; class Chondrichthyes; order Carcharhiniformes; family Scyliorhinidae; genus Scyliorhinus; species Scyliorhinus torazame. The sequence goes on from NC_092722.1 coordinate 9,706,149, forward strand.
TCTAACCACCGCCTTCAACGCCTCCCAGACCACTCCCACCTGGATCTCCCCATTATCATTGAGTTCCAAGTACTTTTCAATGCACCCCCTCACCCTTAGACACACCCCCTCATCTGCCATTAGTCCCATGTCCATTCTCCAGGGTGGGCGCCCTCCTGTTTCCTCCCCTATCTCCAAGTCCACCCAGTGTGGAGCGTGATCCGAAATGGCTATAGCCGTATACTCCGTTCCCCTCACCTTCGGGATCAATGCCCTACCCAGCACAAAAAAGTCTATTCGCGAGTAGACTTTATGGACATAGGAGAAAAACAAGAACTCCTTACTCCTAGGTCTGCTAAATCTCCACGGGTCTACACCTCCCATCTGCTCCATAAAACCTTTAAGTACCTTGGCTGCTGCCGGCCTCCTTCCAGTCCTGGACTTCGACCTATCCAGCCCTGGTTCCAACACCGTATTAAAATCTCCCCCCATTATCAGCTTTCCCATCTCTAGGTCCGGAATGCGTCCTAGCATCCGCCTCATAAAATTGGCATCATCCCAGTTCGGGGCATATACGTTTACCAAAACCACCGTCTCCCACTGTAGTTTGCCACTCACCATCACGTATCTGCCCCCGTTATCCGCCACTATAGTCTTTGCCTCGAACATTACCCGCTTCCCCACTAATATAGCCACCCCCCTGTTTTTCGCATCTAGCCCCGAATGGAACACCTGCCCCACCCATCCTTTGCGTAGCCTAACCTGGTCTATCAGTTTCAGGTGCGTTTCCTGTAACATAACCACATCTGCCTTAAGTTTCTTAAGGTGTGCGAGTACCCGTGCCCTCTTTATCGGCCCGTTCAGCCCTCTCACGTTCCACGTGATCAGCCGAGTTGGGGGGCTTCCTACCCCCCCCTTGTCGATTAGCCATCACCTTTTTCCAGCTCCTCACCTGGTTCCCACGCAGCTGTATCTCCCCCAGGCGGTGCCCCCCCCACCCATCCTCTCCCATACCAGCTCCCCCCTCTCCCCAGCAGCAGCAACCCAGTAATTCCCCCCTCCCACCCCCCCGCTAGATCCCCCGCTAGCGTAATTACTCCCCCCATGTTGCTCCCAGAAGTCAGCAAACTCTGGCTGACCTCGGCTTCCCCCCGTGACCTCGGCTCGCACCGTGCGTCGCCCCCTCCTTCCTGCTTCTCTATTCCCGCCATGATTATCATAGCGCGGGAACCAAGCCCGCGCTTCTCCCTTGGCCCCGCCCCCAATGGCCAACGCCCCATCTCCTCCACCTCCCCCCATCACCACTTGTGGGAGAGAGAAAAGTTACCACATCGCAGGATTAGTACATAAAACCCCTCTTTGCCCCCCACATTCGCCCCACCAATTTGTTCGAACGTTCTTTTTAATAACCCGCTCATTCCAGTTTTTCCTCCACAATAAAAGTCCACGCTTCATCCGCCGTCTCAAAGTAGTGGTGCCTCCCTCGATATGTGACCCACAGTCTTGCCGGTTGCAGCATTCCAAATTTTATCTTCTTTTTATGAAGCACCGCCTTGGCCCGATTAAAGCTCGCCCTCCTTCTCGCCACCTCCGCACTCCAGTCTTGATAAACGCGGATCACCGCGTTCTCCCATTTACGGCTCCGAGTTTTCTTCGCCCATCTAAGGACCATTTCTCTATCCTTAAAACGGAGGAATCTCACCACTATGGCTCTGGGAATTTCTCCTGCTCTCGGTCCTCGCGCCATCACTCGGTATGCTCCCTCCACCTCCAACGGACCCGCCGGGGCCTCCGCTCCCATTAACGAGTGCAGCATCGTGCTCACATATGCCCCGACGTCCGCTCCCTCCACACCTTCAGGAAGACCAAGAATCCTCAGGTTGTTCCTCCTTGCGTTGTTTTCCAGTGCCTCCAACCTTTCCACACATCGTTTCTGATGTGCCTCCTGCGTCTCCGTCTTCACCACCAGGCCCTGTATATCGTCCTCATTCTCGGCTGCCTTTGCCTTCACGACCCGAAGCTCCCGCTCCTGGGTCTTTTGTTCCTCCTTTAGCCCTTCGATCGCCTGTAGTATCGGGGCCAACAGCTCTTTCTTCATTTCCTTTTTGATCTCTTCCACACAGCATTTCAAGAACTCTTGTTGTTCAGGGCCCCATGTTAAACTGCCACCTTCCGACGCCATCTTGGTTTTTGCTTGCCTTCCTTGCCGCTGTTCTAAAGGATCCACTGCAATCTGGCCACTCTCTCCTCCTTTTTCCATCCGTATCCAGGGGGGATTCCCTTCTGGTTTACCATATAGTTTAGCCCCATGTACATGCTGTAGATATTGCACACACACATTCAGCTGCACTCAGTACACATCTCTATTTATAACCACATAGGCACATGTTCTTGTAAAAAAAGGAGGGATGTCATGATATTTAGGTAAACATCATAGTACAAACATGCATACATACTGATGGACAGATCAATGGACCAATCAACACACACACACCACAGCCAATCACAGGCAAGAGCATACACAGTACAAAACAGGGAACACAACACTTCCTGAGCATTCCAGCAGGAGACAGCTCAGGGCACAGAGCTCATAGCAAGCCACTCAGACATCCACCATGTGCTGAGTGCCACCACAAGATAGTATTGGGAATAGGTCCACAGATTCTAGGGTTATGATCGAACCTCAGTAACCAGTTTACCACTGTAAATAAATGTTAGTAATAAAACTGAGTTGTACCATTCGCAAACATGTTGGTTCGTCTGTGTAGCAGAGTACCCAACACATCACTCCACACGGACAGTGACCCAGAGACAGGATCGAACCTTGGACCTTGGCGCCGTGAGGCAGCAATGCTAACCACTGCGCTGCCCCTAGACACACAATCACATTGCTACAAGCGGGGAAGGCTAAATAATCATCCTTTGGAGTAGCATAGAATTAACTGAACCAGAAACAAATGGTGGATGGGACAAAGTTATAAAATTAGCCAGGAGTGCTTAAACTTCAAACAAAGCAATACCTTCAAAATGGGGCTAAGATGCCCTTAGAATATTTGTGCAGGAAAATACTTCAGCATTTTCCTCCCTTGAAGGTTGTTTAATTTCCACTTGCCTTAATGAATAAAAGCAGCATTGTTTATGTCAACCAACAGACTGGACGGAGCTCAACTATAAAAAGACTTTATATAGGGCAGCACGGTAGCATAGTGGTTTGCACAATTGCCTCACAGCTCCAGGGTCCCAGGTTCGATTCCCGGCTTGGGTCACTGTCTGTGCGGAGTCTGCACGTTTTCCCCATGTCTGCGTGGGTTTCTTCTGGGTGCTCCGGTTTCCTCCCACAGTCCAAAGATGTGCAGGTTAGGTGGATTGGCCATGCTAAATTGCCCTTAGTGTTGGGTGGGGTTACTGGGTTATGGGGATAGGGTGGAGGTGTGGGCTTGGGTAGGGTGCTCTTTCCAAGAGCCGGTGCAGACTCGAAGGGCCGAATGGCCTCCTTCTGCACTGTAAATTCTATGATAGCATATTCACAACTTCAGGCTGTTCTCAAGCACTTTGCAGCCAACCAAGTATGTTTGCGTCACATTTGCGCACAAAAAGCTCACACAAACAGCAAAGAAATAGAAAAACAAAATACTGGAAATACTCAGGTCAGACCACATTTTCAGGTCAACGATCTTTTATGAGAAAGTGATAATCATAGAACCCTACTGTGCAAAAAGCCATTCGGCCCATCGAATCTGCACCAGCCCCATGAAAGAGCACCCTCTCTAGGGTCAGGCCCCTTCACCCTATCTCCATAAACAGGAAATCCCACCTAACCTTTTGGTCACTAAGAAGCAATTTAGCATGGTCGATCCACCTAACCTGCACATCTTTGGACTGTGGGAGGAAACAGGAGCACCCGGAGGAAACCCACGCAGACATGGGAGAACATGCAAACCACACGGTCACCCATGGTCAGAATTGAACCTGGGTCCCTGGCGCTGTGAGGCAGCAGTACCACTGTGCCACCGTAACGTCCCGTGATACCAAAGAATAACTCCCCTGCTCTTCTTAAATATTGGCGTGTTACTGTGCTCATAAACACCAAACAATTTGCTTCCAAAAGAGCTGCACAGAGTCAGGAACCGACTGTGTCTGAAAAGATATTACCATAGTCACATGGAGGGGCTACATTGTAAATAGCAGCACCCGAGGAGCTCAGCTACAAGTCAAGAAAAACAAGTCAGCAGAGGAATAAGTCAGGAAAATACAGTGAGTATACACCAATTTCCCATTCTATTTTATAATATATACTTTCACACTAAAATCAATGTAATTATAATTTAAACTAACACTGAGCTGATCACTCAGAACCCTGGGAATTGTACAAAGAAGCTATGCAGTTTGGAAGCAAAGTCAACAGGTTAGAGACATACTATGATGATCAGGTGAGTGACGCAGGATAAAACAATGGGTTTACAATGATATTCCACATTCTTTTCAAATAAATCCCGACTGGATTAGTAATCACACTTGTGGCAGAAACGCAAAAGCAGCTTATTCTATTCTGGGAACCTGCTCACGGCTGGATAGTTAAGGTTATGTCATCGAAGGTTGATTGTCGATTTTAGTAAAGATGCCAAGCCAGAAAAATGCACCAATTGAACAAATAAAACCAGAAACACAATTGTTGATGCCCAAGATATCCCCCTGCCCCACGACTGCCACCACCACCAAACCACTACAGTTAACCAACTAGAAAACAGAGCTAGTGCAGGCCAGGAGTACCTTCTCCCATCTACAGTTAAACAGTTACAATGATTAATTCTGCAATATGGCCCTGGTGATTAAGATCTGCGAGGGGGGGGGGGGGGGGAGAAGAGAGAGAAAGACGGGTGGTGGGGGGATAAGGGAAGGGGAGGTGGGTGGGTAAGGGAGGGGGGTAAGGGAGGGGGAGGTGGAAGAAAGGAAGAAGTGGGGGGAAGTGTGGGGGGAGGTGGAGGGGGAAGTGGGGGGTAGGGGAGGGGGGTGGTGGGGGGTAGGGGAGGGGGTGGTGGGGGGGTAGGGGAGGGGGTGGTGGGGGGTAGGGGAGGGGGTGGTGGGGGGGGGTAGGGGGAGGGGGTGGTGGGGGGGGTAGGGAGGGAGAGGTGGATGGGGTAAGGAAGGGAGGTGGTGGGGGGGTAAGGAAGGGAGGGTGGGGGGGTAAGGAAGGGAGGTGGGGGGGTAAGGAAGGGAGGTGGGGGGGGTAAGGAAGGGAGGTGGGGGGGTAAGGAAGGGAGGTGGGGGGGGGTAAGGAAGGGAGGTGGGGGTAAGGAAGGGAGGTGAGGGGTAAGGAAGGGAGGTGAGGGGGGTAAGGAAGGGGGAGGGGTGAGGGGGGGGGTAAGGAAGGGAGGTGGGGGGTAAGGAAGGGAGGTGGGGGGGTAAGGAAGGGAGGTGGGGGGGGTAAGGAAGGGAGGTGGGGGGGGGGTAAGGAAGGGAGGTGGGGGGGTAAGGAAGGGAGGTGGGGGGGTAAGGAAGGAGGTGGGGGGGTAAGGAAGGGAGGTGGGGGGGTAAGGAAGGGAGGTGGGGGGGTAAGGAAGGGAGGTGGGGGGGTAAGGAAGGGAGGTGGGGGGGTAAGGAAGGGAGGTGGGGGGGGTAAGGAAGGGAGGTGGGGGGGGTAAGGAAGGGAGGTGGGGGGGGTAAGGAAGGGAGGTGGGGGGGGTAAGGAAGGGAGGTGGGGGGGTAAGGAAGGGAGGTGGGGGGGGTAAGGAAGGGAGGTGGGGGGTAAGGAAGGGAGGTGGGGGGGTAAGGAAGGGAGGTGGGGGGGGTAAGGAAGGGGAGGTGGGGGGGGTAAGGAGGGAGGTGGGGGGGGGTAAGGAAGGGAGGTGGGGGGGTAAGGAAGGGAGGTGGGGGGGGTTAGGAAGGGAGGTGGGGGGGTAAGGAAGGGGAGGTGGGGGGGTAAGGAAGGGAGGTGGGGGGGTAAGGAAGGGGAGGTGTGGGGG
>NC_092722.1:10012190-10097467 GCF_047496885.1 Scyliorhinus torazame
TCCTCGACACCATCCCACAACACGCTACCCACCACCATCTCAGAGTAACCCCAGTTCACCGTGAGGTCGGAAAAGCCACGCGACAGCGGAAGAGCAACGAGGCCTCTGGCGTAGATGGAATCCCCGCAGAAGTGCAAAAATGCGTTCTTCACAAGAACCCAGAACCCCATTACCCTTGTCTGGAAGGCAGCGAGCATGCCGGAGGATCTCGGAGATGCCCTAATTGTGGCCACCTTCAAAAAAGGCGACGGGTCCGACTGCGTAAACTACAGAGAGATTTCCCTACTTCCGTCACGGGAAAGGCCATGGCGAGAATGCTTAGAGCGCGCAAGCTGGAGAAAAAGCCTTCGCGAAGGCGCCAATCACCTCACGCATCGGAGGGCGGAGCATGCGAGAGCCAAGCATAAACAGCGGAAGGAGAGCGCAGAATCCAGGGCGTCCCACCCACCTTTTCACGCACCACCTGCCAAACCTTTGGCAGTGTCTGTAGGTCCGGGATTGGACTATTCAGTCCGACAGCCCTCCAACACTTTCCATAGGAGAAACACCAAGGTTTACTTTTATAAATATGTTTATTAAAAATTTGATAAAAAGACAAAATCGTACAAAGAAAATAACCCGAGTTACACGATAAACACAAAACAAGGTGAACAAGAAAACGTACCTATTAACTTAAACCCAAAAAAATAAACTAAACCCCTGACAGTGACTAACTCTTTAAAAAATGAAATGAATAACTGCCACCTTAGGTAGATCCCTTCGACCGACCCCCTAATGATGATCTTGACCTTCTCTAAATGTAAGAACGCCATGAGGTCACCCAACCAATCGGGCTGGGGGTGCCCTGCGGGGTGTTGAGGGAGTTGTGTGTGGGGGGGGGACCCAGGGACCCCTCACAGTGAGATGAGGTTGGGGGGGGGGGGGGGGGGAGTCACTGTGCCGCCCAACAGCAAGGTGTACATCATAGAATTTACAGTGCAGGAGGAGGCCATTCGGCCCATCGGGTCTGCACCGGCTCTTGGAAAGAGCACCCTACCCAAGGTCAACACCTCCACCCTATCCCCATAACCCAGTAACCCCACCCAACACTAAGGGCAATTTTGGACACCAAGGGCAATTTAGCACGGCCAATCCACCTAACCCGCACATCTTTGGACTGTGGGAGGAAACCGGAGCACCCGGAGGAAACCCACGCACACACGGGGAGGATGTGCAGACTCCGCACAGACAGTGAACCAAGCCGGAATCGAACCTGGGACCCTGGAGCTGTGAAGCAATTGTGCCATCCACAATGTACCGTGCTGCCCTAAACAACTTAAATCTATTTCTGGGGCAGCAGTGGTTAGCACTGCTACCTCACGGCACTGAGGACCGGGGTTTGATTCTGGCCCCGGGTCACTTGCTGTGTGGAGTTTGCACATTCTCCCTGTGTTTGCATGGGTCTCAACCCACCCAACCCAAAAATGTGTAGGGTAGGTCAATTGGCCACGCTATATTGCCCTTTAACTGGGAAAAAAAATTGGGTACTCTAAATTTATTTTTTCAAAACTAAAACCTACTTCTAATAAACTTAAATCTAAACAAAACAAGAACACAAAGCCCATTATCTAAGACAGAACTATTATAATGAGCTGCAGTCAACCGCTCAATACGCTCCCGTTAGCTAACTCTTCGGTTGGCAGGGCGGCTCCCATCTAGAGTGAATAAAAATGATTACAAAAAAAACCAAGTATAAAAACCCCTTAAAACATTGTACCCCAACAAAGAGCTATATATTTTCAGAACAATTAGAAAAGAACCCATGTAAAATTAAACCCCAAATCTACAGCCAAACTGTGAAGAATCCAAATCGAACAAGAACAGGAAAATGCAAACATGGACATGGAACCTTAACAAGGCATCAATCCGACATGGCCATCCCTGAAAAACCCATCATACCACAACCAACCCATGTTTCTTTACAAAGGAGTCCTCCTCTCCCGGCGCATCAGAATAGTAGTCTTTCCCTCAAAAGTCACTCTTAGCTGTGCCAGATACAGCACCCCAATTTTATACAGGACGGCCTTGGCTTTGTTGAACGCAGCCCTCTTCTTTACCAGCTGCCCTCCTGCGTTATAGAACCTGATGGCATGGCCTTCACATTTGTAGTCATGATGCTCCTTCCCCCATCTCAGGACCTGCTCCTTTTCTGCGACTGGTGGATCAGTAAGCACAGAGGGGAACAGCTGGCTGTGATTGGTGAATGAGTGAGCAAGGAAGGGAAAGGGAGGCGGTGGTTGGTGGATCAAAAAGCATGGAGGGGAATGGGAGGCCGCGATTGGTGGACCAGCGAGCTCAGAGGGGAGCAGGGGGCTGTGATTGGTGGATTAGGATCATGAATGGGAAGGGGAGGCTGCGATTGGTGGTTAACAAGCATGGGGGTGGATGGGGTTGCAGCCATTGGAGGTTTTATGTGGATTCGCAGGGGTGATTGGGGCCCGGGAAAGATTCAGAATAACCCAGAGTTTCAGATCAACCTGTGGATCAAATCTCATGTAGTTTCAGCTCAATGTTTTGCTGCACCCCCCGCCCCCCCTCCCCCCACAATCTCCCCCAAAGTTGCCATCCCTGGTTTGTCTGATGGTTGCAGAGACCCTGCGATGAACAACAGTCAGTTCAGGTTTAACAGTGTAACGGTGAACACGAATCTTCATCTGCTACAACATCCAGCTGTTATTTTATATTCTAGTTGGATAACAAAACACTTACCATCCATTTCCTACATAAGTACTTCACTGGTTGTAAAGGCAGACAGCCGGTAGCTGTGAAAATTGCTACAGAAACGCAAGGCTTCTCCTTTCTCTTCTTCAATAAACAGGAGTGGATTTGATTTGAAACATATTTGCTGGCATTGGTGACTTTCAAGTCTATCAACTCGAGACGTGCACAAATGTAGGGTGTATTGTGGTTTTAGGGTAACAATAGTTTTAGCAACATTCGGCCTTTATGTCAATGATTGAATGTGAACACACAGACTGACGGTGGGCACGATTTAACGGAAATTAAACAGAGTCCCGTTTCGGGCGCGTTTCGGGCGCGTTTCGGGCGCATTTCGGGCGCATGTTTCCAAGCGCTTGCTGCGCCGAGATGATCTCGCTATTAAACGGGACTCTGCTTCGTTTCCGGGCCTTGGTGAGGAATGCTCCACCAAGCCCGTACTTAGGCTTATTTAGAAATGGTGTCCCGGTCTCTGGACCCCCCACCGCCATCACCGGAACCCCCAACACTCCAACTTACCAATTAAGGTGTCCTTGAGCCCCCCCACCACACCCCACCTCATGAGGGCAGGGCCCGATCCCTGGCACTGGCAAGATGTCTCCTCGACATCTTGGGACTGCCAGCCTGGCACTGTTGGGGTGGCACCGCCAGGCCGGTGGTGCCCAGGTGGCATCGAGGATGCCAGGGTATCACCCGACCCAAAGGCAGACTACCATGGACCCCCGATTGCCTGGGATCCCCTATAAGTGCCGGTACACCTGGTCTATGTGTGTGGAAACCAGTGTTAAATGGCACCCACCCGGGGTCTCCGAGGCGAGGCCATTAGATCCCGCCCTGTGACCGCAAACAATAGCCACTATCCTCTTTTTAAAGTCTTGATCAAAGTTGCCTGTGGAAAACGACAGTGGATTGAGTTGGACATGCTAATCGTGAGCAAATCCCCAGTGTTGTAGATTTCAATGGGACTCATTTGCCTGAGAAATCTCCCCCAGCTTGCACAGATCTGTAATAACTTTCAGCGGGAAAACGCACACTTTCTACCCACATGAAAACATACCTTCTGCAAAAGAATGTTAAATGGTTTATTTTTCATGGACTGTATGAATGTAATTGAGAACGTTGGCAGTAATTCCATAAATACAGAGCACCATCTCCCTTGAAAAGTTTTTAAATGTGTTATCTGAAATGCTGGCACACGATGAAAGCTGCAGCTTTGACTTGTGGCAGCTTTGAAGATCTGTCTTTGTAGCTTAAAAGTAAGCTCATTAAAGCAAAAAAGAAAATCAAGAATTCTTTTTTAAAATAAACCTGCCCCATTAAAAATAGCGCAACTGAAGTTCAATTCATAGGAGTAACTCAGACAGGAATGCAGTGGGAAGCGTATTCACTCAGCAGTTAAGTAAGAATGCTATAAATTCTATTGAAGCATCACCTTAGTTTACTGCAGGACGTGCAATCAGGTGAAATGCAGATAATTACCTTGATATGTGTTTTATTTGTGAAAATTAGCCAGCTTTATTTATCTAGTTGTAATAAAAAAATATTTCTCACTTATGTTTGGTAAGGGCGGAAAAGAATATGGAGCCATGAGGGTGTGTGATCTTGAGGTACATGGGACCCAATTCTAATTCAATGGTCAGTTCTTGTCTCTCCAATTCTGGTGTCTTCTCTTCCTCTCTCAAAGGAAAATCCACTTCGTTGGCGAGTTGCTGGTGTATCGTCTTAATTAAAATGGCTAGCAGGGCAAGCGGCTTAGCGGTGTGTTGCTGTCAAAGCTTTTCAACTTGCATTAGGACTGATGCAAGAATGCCAAATTTCAAAGGGAGCAACAATTCATACTGCACGAGAAAAGGGCATTGATAGGTTGGCAAGACAACTCTAACTCTGGCATTGCCGAGCAGAATGCACTATTGTCTCCCTTTGAAATTTGGTATTCTTCATTTTGTCTTGATGAGTACAAGTTGGGAAGTTTTTACAGCATGTATCTATTTTTCTGCTCAAGTTCGCAGAACAGTCAGTCATAATCAAGACCACATTGGGTGTTGCAATAGCCAGAACTTCCTCGTTATGCCATGAGTTTGCAATCAGGTAATAGAGTCATAGATGTTTACAGCATGGAAACAGGCCCTTCGGCCCAGCTTGTCCATGCCACCCAGTTTCTATCACTAAGTTAATCCCACTTGCCCACATTTAGCCCATATCCCTCTATACCCACCCTGCCCATGTAACTGTCTAACTGCTTTTTAAAAGACAAAATCATACCCGCCTCTACCACTGCCTCTGGCAGCTCGTTCCAGACACTCACCACCCTCTGTGTGAAGAAATTTCCCCTGTGGTGTCTTTTGTATCTCTCCCCTCTAACCTTAAACCTATGCCCTCTAGTTCTAGATCCTCTACCTTTGGGAAAAGATGTCGACTATCTGCCTTACCTATGCTCCTCATTATTTTATAGACCCCTATAACATCACCCCTAAGCCTCCAGCGCTCCAGGGGAAAAGGTTCCAGCCTATCCTTATAACTCGGACCATCAAGTCCTGGTAGGATCCTGGTAAATCTCTTCTGCACGCTTTCTAGTTTAACAATATCCTTCCTATAATAGGGTGATCAGAACTGAACACAGTATTCCATGTGTGGTCTTACCAATGTCTTGTACAACTTCAACAAGACGTCCCAACTCCTGTATTCAATATTCTGACCAATAAAACCTTGCATGCTGAATGCCTTCTTCACCACCCTGTCCACTTGCGACTCCACCTTCAAGGAGCTATGAACCTGTTGATGCTCAATCAATAACTCCAGAAGCGAGATTGGAGACAATTGAAGGCTTTATTGGACAAGATGTTTCCCCCAGCAGCGCAGGTACAGAATGCAGCTGCTAGGGAGACACAGACTCTTATACTCCGCCTTACTGGGCGGAACCAGCAGGCCGGCTTCACCAATGATCTTCCTGTCTCAGGCACCTCCCACACCAATGATCTTACAGCCTCAACCTAGGTACCGTAATACCCCTAATACAGACTACCACATTCACCCCCTGTTAAAAAAAAAAGAGTCCGGCGGGGGTGGTGGTCTCGCGTCATACAGTGGTAGAGGTTATGGTGGTACCCATCGGTGGTGCAGTGTTTTGCCTTATTACATGTCACAACTATTTACAGTATTCATTTTACATGTACATATCAGGATGAAGCAATTAGTCGATCGGGGGCCCTGGTCGTCCTCTGCGATCATCACAGTTTCGGCGTTGATGCAGGTGGAGGCACAGGCATCCTTGACTCTGGGAGCGTGACTTTGGCTTCTTCGGTAGCTTCATCACCACTGGATGGGACCAGTGGAAGAACCGATCCACCTGGAAAGGGGGCAGCCATGGGGTGCGCCGGTGGGAGGGAGGGTGGGGGTGTCTGGGTGGGGATCCAGCGGGCGCCAGGTCCCATAGGGAGACCGTATCCTGCTGGCCGTCGGGGTCCGCCAAGTAGGCGTACTGAGGGTTAGCGTGAAGGAGGTGGATCCTCTCTATCAATGGGTCCGAGTTGTGCGCCCGCACGTATTTGCGGAGCAGAATGGGTCCAGGAGCTGCCAGCCAGGTTGGGATAGAGGTCCCGGAGGACGACTTCCTAGGGAAGACAAGGAGACGTTCATGAGGTGTTTCGTTTGTCGTGGTACACAGCAGCGATTGGATGGAGTGGAGTGCATCGGGAAGGATCTCCTGCCAGCGGGAGACTGTGAGATTCCTGGACCGTAGTGCCATTAGGACGGTCATCCAGACCGTTCCGTTCTCCCTCTCTACCTGGTCGTTTCCCCGGCAGTTATAACTGGTCGTCCTGTTCGAGGCGATGCCCCTGCTGAGCAGGAATTGACGCAGTTCGTCACTCATGAAGGGGGACCCCCTATCGCTGTGTATGTAGGCGGGGAAACCGAACAGGGTAAAGATACTGTGAAGGGCTTTTATGACGGTGGCTGCGGTCATGTCGGGGCAGGGGATGGCGAATGGGAACCGGGAGTACTCGTCAATCATGTTCAGGGAATACGTGTTGCGGTCGGTGGAGGGGAGGGGCCCTTTGAAGTCCATACTGAGGCGTTTAAAGGGACGGGAAGCCTTTACCAGGTGCGCTTTCTCTGGCCTGTAGAAGTGCGGTTTGCACTCTGCGCAGATTTGGCAGTTCCTGATGGCGGTCCTGACCTCCTCGATGGAGTAGGGCAGGTTGTGGGTCTTGATAAAATGGATGAATCGAGTGACCCCCGGGTGGCAGAGGCCCTCATGGAGGGCCCGGAGTCGGTCCACTTGTGCGTTGGCACATATGCCGCAGGATAGGGCATCAAGAGGCTCACTTAGCTTCCCGGGACGATACAAGATCTCATAGTTGTAGGTGGAGAGCTCGATCCTCCACCGTAACATGTTATTCTTTATCTTGCCCCGCTGTGCATTATCGAACATGAAAGCTACCGACCGTTGGTCAGTGAGGAGCGTGAATCTCCTGCCGGCCAGGTAATGCCTCCACAGCTTCTACTATGGCCTGGGCCTCCTTTTCAATGGAGGAGTGGCGGATTTCGGAAGCATGGAGGGTTCGGGAGAAGAAGGCCACGGGCCTGCACGTTTGGTTGAGGGTGGCCGCCAGAGCTACGTCGGACGCGTCGCTCTCGACTTGGAAGGGAAGGGATTCATTGATTGCATGCATCGTGGCCTTTGCGATGTCTGCCTTTATGCGGCTGAAGGCCTGGCGGGCCTCTGCCGACAGGGGGAAAACTGAGGATTGGATTAGTGGGCGGACCTTGTCCGCGTAATTGGGGACCTACTGCGCGTAATATGAAAAAAATCCCAGGCAGCGTTTCAGGGCCTTGGAGCAGTGGGGCAGGGGGAACTCCATGAGGGGGCGCATGCATTCGGGATCTGGGCCTATGACTCCATCATGCACTACGTAGCCGAGGATGGCTAGACGTTCGGTGCTGAACACGCATTTGTCCTTGTTATTGGTTAAGTTAAGGGTTTTTACGGTATGGAGGAATTTGCGGAGGTTGGTGTCGTGGTCCTGCTGGTCGTGGCCGCGGATGGTGACGTTGTTGAGGTACGGAAACGTGGCCCGCAAACCGTACCGGTCAACCATTCGGTCCATCTCCCGTTGGAAGACCGAGACTCTATTTGTGACACCGAAGGGAACCCTTAGGAAGTGGTAGAGCCGCCCATCTGCTTCGAATGCAGTGTACTTGCGGTCGTCTGGGCAGATGGGGAGTTGGTGGTAGGCGGATTTGAGGTCCACCGTGGAAATGTCCTTGTATTGCGCAATCTGATTGACCAAATCAGATATGCAGGGGAGAGGGTACGCGTCGAGCTGCGTATACCTGTTGATGGTCTGACTATAATCGATGACCATCCTGTGCTTCTCCCCGGTCTTTACAACCACTACTTGAGCTCTCCAGCAGCTGTTGCTAGCCTCAATAATACCTTCCTCCAGTAGCCGCTGGACCTCTGACCTAATAAAGATCCAGTCCGGGGCGCTGTGCCGTCTGCCCCTGGTGGCGACAGGTTTGCAATCTGGGGTGAGGTTCGCAAAAAGGGAAGGCGGGTCGACCTTGAGGGTCGCGAGGCTGCAGACAGTGAGGGGAGGGGTATAGGGCCGCTAAATTTAAAGGTTAAGCTCTGGAGGTTGCATTGGAAGTCCAACCCCAGGAGCGTGGCAGCGCAGAGGTGAGGGAGGACGTAGAGTCGGAATTTTTTTCATACTCTTCCCTGGACCGTGAGGTTCGCTACGCAGAACCCCTTGATCTCTACAGAATGAGACCCGGAGGCCAGGGAGATTTTTTGGTTAACTGGGTGTATGGGTAGAGAACAGCGCCTTGCCGTGTTGGGGTGTATGACGCTCTCTGTGTTCCCAGAGTCGATCAGGCGGGATGTTTTGCGCCCGTTGATGAGCACGGTCGTCGCCACGGTCGAGAGCGTTCGGGGCCGAGACTGGTCCAGGGTCACCGAGGCGAGTCGTGGTAAAAGTTGAAGATTTTCCTCGGGCGGTGTGTGGTCATCCGAATTGGGGTCTGAGTTTCCAGATGTTGGCGGGTCCACGGGTTGCCATCGGCTGTGGGTGGCATGATGTGTGGGTGGCCAAATTGGGGGCATCGCATGGGTCCTGAGTTCCCAATGGCGGCGCCCACGGGTGCACATGCTGCCTGGGGAGCAAGATGGCGGCGCCTGGGGCCTGCACATGGCTGGGGAAAATTAAGATGGTGGCGCCCGCAGCCTGCACATGGCCCGTGGAGAGAGTTGCGGTGGCGGCCCCGGTTCGCCCCCGGAGACAGCGGCGACTGCCCGGGCCTGGCATACCGCCATGAAATAGCCCTTTTTCCACAATCTTTGCAGGTGGAGGCGCGGGCCGGGCAGCGCTGCCGGGGGTGCTTGGGTTGCCCGCAACAATAACAGCGGGGGCCCCCGGGGTTGCCTGGTAGCCGTGTGGCACAAGCTTGTGGGGGGATGGGGGATGTATCGGGGTCGGCCGCAGATGGGTTCTACGTTGCCCAAAGGGCTGCTCTGTGGTCGGGGATGTCCGCGCGGGCGTTTCGGGATGCCACATCCAGGGAGCTAGCCAGGGCCCGTGCCTCCTTGAGGCCTAGTGTCTCTTTCTCCAGCAACCGCTGGTGGATTTGGGAGGACAGCATACCTGCAACGAATGCGTCCCGGATTAAAAGCTCTATGTGGTCGCTGGCTGAAACTTGTGGGCAGTCACAGTTCCTACCCAGTACCAGGAGCGCGCGGTAGAATTCATCCAGCGATTCCCCCGGGATTTGTCGCCTTGTCGCTAGCAGAAGTCAGGCGTAAACCTGGTTTACTGGCGAATGTAGTGTCCTTTCAACAGGGCCATCACAGCCTCAAAATCATCCGCATCCTCGATGAGGGTGTAGATCTCTGGGCTCACCCTCGAGTGGAGAACTTGCAGTTTCTGGTCCTCCGTGGGTGCAGTCGTGACCGTCCTGATGTACCCTTTGAAGCACGC
The DNA here is from genome assembly GCF_047496885.1 of Scyliorhinus torazame. Lineage (NCBI taxonomy): Eukaryota > Metazoa > Chordata > Chondrichthyes > Carcharhiniformes > Scyliorhinidae > Scyliorhinus > Scyliorhinus torazame. The sequence continues at coordinate 10,021,925 of NC_092722.1, forward strand.
CAGCCAGTGTTTGAAGGTTGCCGCTGAGTTTGCCGCGTGGGGGCTGAGTTGCAGACACTCCGGCTTGATTCGGAGCTCCATTCTTTAAAATCTAGTCCAATAAATTGATGCTCGATCAATAACTCCTGAAGCGAGTTTGGAGACAATTGAAGGCTTTATTGGACTAGATGTTTCCCCCAGCAGCGCAGGTACAGAATGCAGCTGCTAGGGAGACACAGACTCTTATACTCCGCCTTACTGGGCGGAACCAGCAGGCAGGCTTCACCAATGATATTGCTGTCTCAGGTACCTCCCACACCAATGATCTTACAGCCTCAACCTAGGTACCGTAATACCCCTAATACAGACTACCACTCCTATATTCCTAGATCTTTTTGTTCTGTAACTCTCCCCAACTCCCTACCATTAACTGAGTGGGTCCTTCCCTGATTCGATTGACCAAACTGCATCACCTCACATTAATCCAAATTAAACTCCATCTGCCATTCATCGGCCCACTGGCCCAATTGGTCAAGATCCTGTTGCAGTCTATATAACCTTCTTCACTATCCACGATGCCACCAATCTTGGTGTCATCTGCAAACTTACTAACCATGCCTCCTACATTCTCATCAAAATCATTTATATATATATATATATATATATATATATATATATATATAACAAATAACAGTGGACCCAGCATCGACCCCTGAGGCACATCGCTGGTCACAGGCCTCCAGTTTGAAAAACAACCCTCCACAACCGCCCTTTGGTTTCAGTCAGCAAGCCAGTTTTGTATCCAATTGGCTACCTCGCCCTGGATTCCGTGAGATTTAACTTTTTGCAACAACCTACCATGCGGTACCTTGTCAAAGGCCTTGCTAACGTCCATGTAGACAACGTCTACCGCACTGCCCTCATCTACCTTCTTGTTTACCCCTTCAAAAAATACTTTGTATTAATCTTATCTTTCCCCTCCCTATCCTGTAACTCCCTCGGCCGGACAACCCTCCGAGAACATTCCATTCCTCCAATTCTGGCCTCACACACATTCACACACACTACCTTCACTCCATCATCGGAGGCCATGACATTAGCATTTGGGGCTGAAGCTTGGAATTCCATCGCTAAACACCTCGGCCTGACATCTCTCTTTTTTTTTCTGATCTCCGTAAAACTTCCTCCCGTCACTAAGCCTTTGTTCACCTGTCTCACATCTTCTTCTTTGGCTCAGTGTGGAATTTTCGCTGATTACGCTCCCGTGAAGTGCTTGGGAATGTTTACCTATGTTATAAAGACGTTGCTGAAACCTATTGTCCATATTCGCACAGTTCTCCTTGTGTACAAAGGGAGAAGGTTATTTTGAAGCATTGTGTTATAACCAGAGTTCAATTATTCAACAATAACTAAGGTGTTTAGCCAAAACCAGCCAGCCCCTGAAACAACACCCAGTGGTCTTCAAAAATGTTCTGCTGCTTGAAGGGTGTAAGAACCCTCACGAGACCCATGGGGACATCCCAAATGATCTCCCCGTGGGACGTTGGTTTTTATTTGTTCAGGGGACGCGTGCATCACAGGCTCCACCAGCATTTATTGCCCTTTCCTAATTACCCTCAAGAGGCCATTTAGAGTCAACCAGGTTGCTGTGGGTCTGGAGTCACGTGTAGGCCAGACCGGGTAAGGACGGCAGATTTCCCTCCCTGAAGGACATGAGTGAACCAGATGGGTGTTTACGACAATTGACAATGATTTCATGATTATCATTAGGCTTTTAATTCCAGATATGTAATTGGGTTTAGATTCCATCACCTGCCATGTTGGGATTCGAACCCGGGTCCCCAGATCATTACCCCGGGTGTCTGGATTACCAGTCCCACGACTATGCCACCACCCCCCGATGAGGGGAATGGACGCTCCCCTGCTCGTGGGTCGAGGCCCATCAGCGGAGGCTCATAGAAAACGCCTTATAAAAGCAACCCCAGACAGGACAGCTAAAAGCAGTAATCCAGTTTTGAGCCTCGGAGCTCTAAGCTGTGTTGCGGCCTTTACTTTTGCTGTTGGATGAAACCTCTTTTGGATTTCCCTTCTCGGCCCTCCTGAGCTTCTATAAAGGGCCTCAAGGCACCTTGAATGACACGTTCACAAATGCAAATATAGTTGGACCCCAAGCTCACAGGTACCACTGGGCTCGACCAATGGCATTCACGAATCACTGAATGCCTTTGCCCCAGTCTGTTAAATAAAACCCACGCAAATGAGGCAGGTGGATTATGAAGGCGACGTGCGTGAAGGAGAAAAAGGAGCCTGCATATTATGGGCTGGAAGTGCCACCCATCGATGCTGAATGACCTTTAACCTGTGGCCAATTGGAAAATGTGGTGCCAAAACCCAGTTGCCCATCTCCACTTCCTTCCCTGAAAATACCCCAGCAGGTCAGGCAGGGACAGAGCAGATTTTTCGTGAATGCATAGCTGACTCCAACTGGATGCCTTAGAAACAGAAACCTTTCGCTGATCATGAGAAATTTCAATCTGTAACTATTTAAAATAACTAAGGTGTTCAGCCAAGTTAGCCCCTGAAATAACAGCCACTGATCTTCAAACGTATTTCGTTGCATAAAAAGGGCCTCAAGCCATTTTAATGAGACGTTATGTCGAAGCGAATAGTATCAATTCTTTCTAACTGGGCCCCTCAGGTTGGTTGGCGGAGCTCTGTCTCAAAGTTTGTTCAAAATGTAGCTTCGGTTGAAATGACAGAAAAATGCAAGTGAAGGCGCGTTTGCTCAGCGTCACCTCACGAGCATTGTCTTCTATTTTAGTTTGAAGCCTGTTAATCAAGGGAATAAACATTGCACCTCTAGCAACACAGCATCTTTAATAAAGCTAAACATCCCAAAGTGCTTAAACCTGGAAGTGTCCATGTTGCCCTCACCGACAGAGGCATACCCGCAGAGACAACAGACATGCCCACAGAGTATAAAAGGCTCTGTATCAGCTGTGGTTCAGTGGGAAGCACAGTTGCCACCTGTGGTGGAAGATTCTCAGCTCAACACTCGTTCCCGAGGCTTGACCACAACAAAAATCAAGGCTGCCACTTTGGAGCAGTACTCAGGGAGGCCTGCCTCATTGGAGGTGCCGCCTGTGGTGATATGCATAACTGTAAATACACAAGGGGTTAATGTAAATACACTGCGACTAAGTAAACACTAGAGGGAGCACCAGAGACATCATGACATGCAGACATACAGCTAATAAACACATAGAATAGGACACAACCAATGGGCAGTCAAGACACCCAGAGGTGACACTACCACAAGGGGGCATTACCCAACCCATATACAAGGACGGGGCACACATGCTCTGTCTCTTCCCACAGGCGACACTTAGAGAGAAGGACAGGGGCAGATCAGAAGCATCACACCCACCGTGTGGCTTAGCGCAGACTAGTTAGTTAGACTGAGTTACTATAGCAAGATTAGCAGGAGAGTCGAACGCATAGAGAACTATGCTAATGGTTCAATAAATCACATTGAACTTACTTCAACATCTGGAGTATCTTTTGGTCAAAGCTGCATCGAGTTGCAGCCTGTGTTCATAGAAATTTCATAGAATTTACAGTGCAGAAGGAGGCCATTCGGCCCATCGAGTCTGCACCAGTTTTTGGAAAGAGCACCCTACCCAAGGTCCACACCTCCACCCTATCCCCATAACCCAGTAACCCCACCCAACACTAAGGGCAATTTTGGACACTAAGGGCAATTTATCATGGCCAACCCACCTAACCTGCACATCTTTGGACTGTGGGGGGAAACCGGAGCACCCGGAGGAAACCCACGCATACACGGGGAGGATGTGCAGACTCCGCATAGACAGTGACCCATGCCGGAATCGAACCTGGGACCCTGGAGCTGTGAAGCAATTGTGCTATCCAGAATACATAACTGCCTATCAGGCAAGACGTCAAACCAAGGCTCCATCTGCCCCTCTCAGGTAGAAGTGAAAGATCCCACAAGCAGGAGAGCTGGCCCCAGTGTCCTATCATTATTCACCCCTCAATCTACACATTGACGGACTAGCCGGTGGTAGTCATCATTGCTGTTTGTGGGTGTGAGCTGTGTGTAAACTACAAACCGGTTTCTAAGATTAGAACAGTGTGGGGCAGCATGGTGGCACAGTAGTTAGCACTGCGGCACAGTAGTTAGCACTGCTGCCTCAGGGTGCCAAGGTCCCAGGTTCGATCCCGGCTCTGGGTCACTGTCTGTGTGGAGTTTGCACATTCTCCCCGTGTTTGCGTGTGTTTCGCCCCCACAACCCAAAGATGTGCAGGGTAGGTGGATTGGCCACGCTAAATTGCCCCTTAATTGGAAAAAATGAATTGGGTACTCTAAATTTTTTTTTTAAAAAGAACAGTGACTACATTTCAAAAAAGAGCTGAGTGGATTTAAGGCACTTTGGACATCCTGTGTTCATGAAAGGTGCAATATAAATGCAATTTCTAAAAACAGAGTTACAGAACAAGGTGAAGGTCTGATCTAACTGGATGAGAGAACATGTATTAGGTGCTGATTGGCCCAATCCTCTTCCCATAAGTGGCAACAACGGGAAGATGTGCCAGAGTGAAAAAACAAGACTAAAGACACCTTGTATTATGTTCTGTAAATGCTGTCTTTGACTCAGACACTACTTCCCTCATTGATCCCATGCCCATCAATGAGGCAGAAAGAAGCCTTTGGCTAAATGTGGTCCCATACATGTGATGCACCATAGAAAGAACCCTATCTGGCTGCATCACACCTGGTACGGCAACTGCTCGGCCCAAGACCGTAAGAAACTACAGAGAGTCGTGAACACAGCCCAGTCCATCACACAAACCCACCTCCCATCCACTGACCCTGTCTACACCTCCCGCTGCCTTGGGAAAGCGGGCAGCATAATCAAAGACCCCTTCCACTTGGGTTATTCACTCTTCCAACCTCTTCCATCGGGCAGGAGATACAAAAGTCTGAGAACGCGCACTAACAGATTCAAAAACAGCTTCTTCAGCACGGTCACCAAACTCCTGAATGGCTCTCTTCGGGTCATAGCCGATCTTATGATCTGAACTGATCTTTCTGCACATCTTCTCTGCAGTTGTAACACTATATACCGTGTACTTCACCTGCTGTCTATGTTTATGTATTTTCATTATGTATCCTCATGTATTTATCGTATGGTCTATGTTTCCACGTATGGAGCGATCTGTCTGGACTGTACGCAGAACAATACTTTTCATTGTACCTTGGTCTACATGACAATAAGTCTAAATCTAACTACCATCAGAAACTTGATGCAGGTATTCAATTCTGGGGGTAACACACTTCATGTTCAATTATTCAGCTTCAAGGCACAAGCTGAGCAGAAGTAAATGATCTATTATCAGCAAGGGGAAGGAAGTCTTGTCCTTCTGTCGAGTTAAGGCATCAAGCGGAGTTATTGGAGATATTTGACTTTTATTGTTGGGAGAAAAAAACCCAAAACGAGTTTAATTTATTACACTGTCAATGTGTCTGACCCAGTCTAGACAGCTGGTATTACTACTTGAAGCCATACTGGATTCTTGAAGTCAGTTTTTATGTGAGAGAACAGCTCATAAAATGGAAAGCCACAACCTGACAGTCAGAAACTAAATGTTAGGTAATAGTGTCTACTTCTATTATATTCCATTTCTGTACAGGATGTAATTACAATCAACTAATGCCACTTACAAGTGAGTTTTTCCAGATAAATTTGCTGTTGGCTATCTCTGGATTAATCTCACATAACTTTTCAGAATTCTCTATTCAGACAATGCATGGAAGGAATTTTGGATAGTATAACCTTCTGTTCTTTGTCTTCTGTACTGTCTTCTTCCATTGCTTTTACTGCATTCTTCTGTAACTGCGCAACATAACCACTAGATTTTGGGAGTGCCGTGCATATTATTGCTCCGTTTTCCGAACCTCGTTCTCTACAAACTTTGTGGAGTTGTTTTTCTGACTTACTTCACCTTTTTTTTTTTTAATCCATTCACGGGGTGTGGGTAGCGCTGGCTAGCATTTATTTGCAACCATTTATTGTCCTTGAGAATGTGGTGGTGAGCTGCCTTCTTGAACCGCTGCAGTCCATAGAGTGCAAGTACACCCACTGTGCTGTTAGGAAGGAGTTCCAGACAGCGAAGGAACGGCGATATATTGCCAAGTCAGGATGGGGGGGGGGGGGGCGGGGGGTGTGATTTGGAGGAGAAATTCCAGGTGGTGGGATTCCCATGTGTCTGCTGCCTTTATCCTTCTAGATGGCAGTGGTCGTGGGTTTGGAAGGTGCTATCTAAGGAGCCTTGGCGAGTTCCTGCAGTGAATCTTATAGATGGTACACACTCCTGCCAATGTGCGTCAATGCCTGTGGAAGGGGTAGCAATCAATGGGCTGCTTTATCCGGGATGGTGTTGAGCTTCTTGAGTGTTGTTGGAGCTGTACTCATCCAGGTACATGGAGAGTATTCCAGCACACTCCTGACTTGTGTTTTGTAGATGGTGGACAGGCTTTGGGGGGTCAGGAGGTGAGGAGTACCTAACTGCAGGATTCCTAACCTTTGACCAGTTCTAGTAGCCACAGTATTTCTATGGTTAATCCATATAAATTCTGTGGCTAAAAGAGAAGGTTAGAAGCTCAGAATTCTGCTGCACAAAACAGCCGGGTCAACCCATTTGGGATTCTCAGCCACATTCCACTGCCGGTGATTCTGCTCTCTGGAGATCTCGGTCTGAAATGTTCCACTTTACCGTCTCTCTCCACACTTTGAAAGTCTGCCGAAAACGTTCCGCCATGGTCTCTCGGCCTTCTATCCAAACTGCATTTCAACAATGCTCTTTTTCCCACCACACGATTCATTGTCAGAACGGTGCAACACGCTGAGGTGGGTAGGTGCATATTTCCTCTGTATCCATCAATATTTAGTGTGCATTTTGTGGAGCAGAGCATCATCTCTTGCCAATTTAATGTTCCTTTCAAACACGAGACAAAACATTCATTGTTCCAGTTGCTTGGTGCTTCATCCAGTTTTAGTCCTCTGGTTGTAAATATGCAGGGCCTCGCCCACATGTCCAGCCAAAAGAAAATTATTGTAGGGCTCAAAATTCCAGTGAGGCCTTCGGTTAAATCCTCCAATTAAGCTGACAAAATGTTCTTCCACCACCCTCCCCAGTGGTACCCACATTGTCACCTATAAGTAATACCATGTGGGCAAAACTTTTCACTTCAGTGGGAGTTAACTCTGTTCCCGTGTCATGGATATGAGAGGAAGACTAAGAGGTGATGGGGGTCAGGTTTCTAGATGAGTGGGGGAGGGCGACTGTGGCAGCTGGAGGTTATGAGGAAGAAAATTAATGGTTCAAGACCGGACCAAGTTATGCTCACCACAAAACTCAAGTTGCCTGTTCCTTGGCCACTGTGCTCACTCAGTGCCACGTTCGGTTTCACAACATTTTGAAGCCTTCTTCTCCCTTTAACATTTTCCCTGCTCAATCCCGGTGTCCCACTGCAGGATTGTGTCATTTCTACCTGCTTCAGTCATGGACTCCGCTAGTAGGGTGGAATTCAATGCCCTCTCCCAAGGCGAGTTTGGAGGCAAGGGGAATTCAATTCGGTGGGATGGTGGAGATTTGGCCTACCCATTTCTGCCTTGATTAATTCTGGGGACAGGCAGGCTCCTGGATGGTCTTTGGGTGGGTGGGGGTTCCCTTGTTCAAAAGGCACTCAGTACCTAACCGAGGGATGAAAAGGAGGGACCCACTGAGAGCTCTTGCTGTCAACCCTCCCTTCTCCTCTCTTCCAGGGTTCCCACAAAGGTACCCCCATCCCATTCCTCATTCACCTCTGGCCTGAGTCCCTTGGTGATCCTACATCTTTCCCAGGATGCATTTCTGGCAGCTGCCACCACTTCCCCAGTGGCGCTGCATGCATTGCCAACGGCTCCTAGGACGGGGGCGGGGTGAGATTTCTCCCCCTCGATCCTCGATTCGGGAGAAGTCCGTCATTGACCGAGGCACGTAATTCCCCAAAGGAGGCTACAGGGCTTTTGTTTGCTCTCCAACCAGAGATTGGACCATTGCCACATGCATTAAATGTCATGCATAGAGCGGGGAGCAGTTGATTGAACTCAACCCAGGAAAATGAGACTGGGTGAAATCAGCAAACAGGAAGCGTAGTGACCTCCAGAAGTGGTTTCCATGAAGGAAAATCCTCTCTCCCAATCTTTCTTTCTATCAGCCAATCATTGACACATATGGCCTGTGTACCTGGCATTGTACTGAATGTGCACATTATGTTACTCAATGGTAGGATATGTTATTTGGACTGAAGGCAACATCCTATTAGTGGAAAATACCACTCGCATAACAGCAACATATAGCGGCTTACTTTACCCCCGATAACGTGGGTATAAAGTAGTAATTCCAGAGTAATTCTTGCTCGAATCAAGCAGTTCCTTTGGCTGTTTGTGATAGGCAGAGTACAGATCACACTCAACCAACTCATGCTTATAAAAGCCATAACAAATCATCCAACTGGGCAGCACTTGCGGAACAATCCTGAGCACGCTAATGCCTACACTAACAACCAATTTAAGGTGATCAGTCAAGCTTGTAACATGGTTCGTTTAGGCTTTCTGGAAGCAATATACATGTGTACACAGAGACTGATTCTCTGGCATGAATCTGCCGGTCAACAGCATAGACATTATTCAAGGGCCTCTCCCAATAACAAGTTTAGAACGGCTGTTTAGATAATAATCAAGTGTGAATAGCTTATGAAGGAGAAACAGTTATAGACAATTGGGAAGTTCCCTGAGATATATCTATATATATATGTTAATGTATAGTGAAGGAAGTTGATGGGGGCAGACATCCGAATAAAGAGTAGGCATAATCGAAGAACAACAAAGGTATAATTGACCAGTCCCTGAGAAGGAAGGGAGGCATCTAGCAGTCCCAAAAAGTGAACAGGCCAGTTTCCAGTCACCAAGCTTAAAGGCCATGTTTACAGAAACAAGCTTCTGAGTCTTAGAGCTGAGGCAGTGCAGAAACCTTTGCAAGAGCGGTTTTAAAATATCTTCGCTGGACCAGGAAGAAGACAGTTCCGAGATACGAGTATCGTTCCCTGTTTTGTTGGTAACTACAACTGGTTGTTCCGGGTAATAGTGGAAGTCATGCAGAGCTTAGGGGTCAAAGATACATTGTGTAAGAAGGGGCATGTTCTGTATAAACTGCGTGTGAGTTTAGTAATTCACACCTCACGCACTATTTCACATCAGCTACAGGTAAATCTTGGATTTACGGCATACCAATTTATCGGAAATGCCGAGTGAAAGTCAGTGTCATTTTGGTTTATTTTTTCAGTCAATTAGACTGAAGCATTTGTCATAATTTGCACTCATGTTCATAATGAAACACAGACAGGTAGTAATGGACACACACAGGAAATTAAATGAAATGAAAATCGCTTATTGTCACAAGTAGGCTTCAAATGAAGTTACTGTGAAAAGCCCCTAGTCGCCACATTCCGGCGCCTGTTCGGGGAGGCTGTTACGGGAATCGAACCGTGCTGCTGGCCTGCCTTGGTCTGCTTTCAAAGCCAGCGATTTAGTCCTGTGCTAAACAGCCCCATATCACCAATCACCACACACAATACAGAACAACCTATCACCAAGCAGAACACTACAGGGTACATTACCAGCATAAAACACACGAGGCAGGAAGGCTCGGCCTCTTCGTACTGGTGATAGCTGTAGCAACAGTCAGGGTGCAATGTACAGTCAGCACCCACTACACATGGCACAGAGCAAGTCTGGGCAGGCCAGACCAAGGTTAGCAAGTTTAGATTAATGTCGACCCACAGCGAACTGTGTACATTACTCGGCAAGTTTAATAAAGCAGTGTTGAACCATTTACAGCGTTGGAAGCCTGTTTTCAAGTGATACTGCATCGAGTTGCAGTCCGTGTTAATCCAACATATATAACACATCAGCATTGACTAGCGGAAATTACTTTATTTGATCGTTTGCTGATTCACCTTTGTTTTTGAGTATGGTCCTGCAGTGTGAAATAATTCCATCTTTTCGGGTGACCGTTGGGGTGTTGCTTTTCGGCTGTGCAGACCCAATGGGCAAAGTGGCCCCTTTCTGTGCCATAAACCTTTCTAAATTTTTCTAAATGTCTGGAAAGGAGGAATGTGCAAGGATGCAGAGGGTGGGAGAGTGGCATCATTTGAATTGCTCCTCAAGGCCAGCACAGGCAGGATGGGCTGAATGGCTTTCTTCTGTGCTGTAACAATTCTATGATTGCACACACACACACACACGCACACTTTGCTTCAATTGAAATGTCATAATGTGCCCTTGTGCAATGACCGCCTGAACAATGTTCTAGAAATTTGAGACTGGTGCTTTTCAGTCCAGGCAGAAACCTCAATTCTTCCTTCGCTGTCTCTAAAATGATGAATTGGATCACCTTTTCTTCAGGGCCAACCACGGACCTCTGTCCGGTGGAGGGCAATAGTCTCGAGGCAAAGTTCGCCTCATCCTGGGTTGAATTACCCATGCGGTCATCCATCCCATCATAGACGATCTACCTCTGCAAACACATCCTTCATGAAGATGATAGTTTCCTGGACACAGACATGCGGGAAAGAAGAAAGTTATCCTTCGGCAGCAACTTCTCTCAATGATCCCAAAACACCCGTCATACAGTGAACGATGTTGAACTCACTGGATGATGAGTATATGGGAGCGGCGGCCACATTGTGCAGAGCGAGACTACACAAAGAACAATGAGTTGAGCTGTCAGTTTTTGGTAATGTTGTTTAACAAAAGAGCATTGCCTGGGATATGGAGAGATCTGTTACCCAGGAGGCCCATTTCATCCATGCTCAACTCTCCCATTCCTTGAATGGTGCCGTGGGGTATTTTATTAGACATCCAAACCAACATTGTTTTTTAAATGTTCCCCACAAAATACTTTAAATACCTTCCCTCCCTCTTCTCCGCCATTTTGTCCAGATCTTACAGTCAGTGGGGACAGTGATCGAGTAGCTCACTTCCAGGCCGCTCCCTCCCATTATTATTTGGATGACTAAACACACTAGTGGATGATTTTGATTGTGGCTTGTTAGTAAATTATGGATTGTCTGCGCACATAAGGCAAACAAACTGTGCCACCCATGGAGAGCAAAATCTGGCTGATGACGTGATTTATGTGATGTTTCCGAGGGCAGCTGAAGACCACAGCAAGGATACATGAAGATCAAAAGGGCTCACATCAAATCACCCATGCTCCACAGTCTGTGTTTATTTTCAGATCCTTCTCCAAGAACTCCGCAACAATTAGTTGACGTTTCCCAAATATTTTATTGTAATTATGAGTCGTGATTAATTCAGGCCCACTGAAACTAGATTCTGCCTCTGCCACACACACACATCACACACACACACACACACACACACACACACACAGACAGGGTTTTCCGGGCCCTAACCATTCACTGCATAGAAAGGCGTTCCATCATGTCATCGCTGTTTCATTTGCCAATCATCTTAAACCAGCTTCCCCCCCCCCCCCCCACCTCTGGTTCTCCACCCTTCCTCCAGCGGGAACAGTTTCCCCCATCCACTCTGTCCAAACACCTCAGAATTTTGAACAGCTTTGTCAAATCTCCTCTCAACCTTCTCTTCAACAAGGAGAACCACCCCAACTTCTCCAATCTATCCACATAACTTAAGGTGCTCCTCCTGGAATAATTCTCAACCATCTTCTTCACCCTCCATAATGCCTTCAGGTCTCTCGTAAAGTGTGCTGCCCAGAACTGTAGCACAGTGGTTAGCACTGTGGCTTCACATCACCAGGGTCCCAGGTTCGATTCCTGGCTTGGGTCACTGTCTGTGCGGCGTCTGCACGTTCTCCCCAGTGTCTGCGTGGGTTTCCTCTGGGTGCTCCAATAACATCCTCCCATAATTCCCGAAAGACGTGCTTGTTAGGTGAATTGGACATTCTGAATTCTCCCTCTGTGTACCCGAACAGGCGCCGGAATGTGACGACGAGGGGATTTTCACAGTAACTTCATTGCAGTGTTAATGTACGCCTACTTGTGACACTAATAAAGATTATTATTAACTGGACACAATGCTCCAGTTGAGGCGGAATTGGTGTTTTTTACAGTGCGTTATAGAACTCCTGATCCAACTGAAATAAATAGAGACTTGCATGTATCTACAATCTTCCGTGACCACCTGGCCTCTTCCGTGACCACCTGGCCTCTTCCGTGACCACCTGGCCTCTTCCGTGACTACCTGGCCAGTGAAGTACTTTTTCTGACCACAGCCAATTTGTGAACAGCAAGCTTACTTTGCTATTTGGTGGGAAGCGATTGGATAAGGGGTGGCTCCCGTTAATTGGATGGAAATGGGGCTTATGTGGCGATAATCGGTTTCTTGCCACGCTATGGCGGGATCCTGATTTCGCCTACGGGAGCGGGCCGGTTGCAAACTGTTTAGCGCCTGGCGCGGTTCTCATTTTCGGTCTCTCCTGCTATTCAGCTGCCTCGTTTTGCTTCAGCGAGAGTATAACGAGGTAGGAGAATCGTGCCCAATATCTCAGCCTCCAGCCTGACAACCCCACTCAGAGTCTTTAAAAGTTTCTGCGTTTAAAAAAAAAAATGAATTATCCAAACATTTCAAATAAGCAACATAGAGTTGGAGTCTTTTGTTTAAAAAATGGAATTAACAGTAATTAGAATGAAGCAACATTATGTTGAGGGATGCTAAATGCCACTGTCACCACCAGCATTGTCCTTTAGATACAGATCAGCCATGATTAGCCAGTGAGTAAAGGGCTAGGCTCAAGGGACTGAATGGCCTCTTCCTGTTCCCCATTTCAGTGAACGATCATTCCTCCCTGCTTCTGGTCCGAAAATAACACGCACTGCAAAAACAACTGTTTAAAAAAAAATACCTGCAGCTACGATCCAGCAATGGAGCAGTTCACACAGGGGTCAGGACTATTGCCAGCTGAGATATATAGTCGTCTGACCTGGTGATTGCGAACAGAAAAGTCTTAGCCCAAAACGGAGTCTGCTCGCTCAGTCTCTGTGCTAGAGCATGCTTCCAAACGCTGTAACAACATCCGGATCTGAAAAAGAGATGGCACATCAACCCCCCACCCCCCCCCACCCCCCCCCCCCCCCCCCACCCCGCCTCGTGAGGATCTAATTCTATTCTGACGATAGTGAAATGAAACTTTGCTCAAATCATTTAAACACGTGTTGTGTTTTAGCACATGGAGCCAAGGGTAGATGTCCACAGCATCACTCAAGTCCTTCCACAGGGTAACTATCAGGTAACCTCGCTCAGTTCCAACCTCCTAATTAAGTAAAATAATATTTTGAGCCGATTGATGCAGTTGCTTCGTATTTGTACAGTCTTTAGTACTGAGATGTACGTTTCGCAGACCGTTCCAGAACAGAATTTATATAGCACCTCACCCAGTCCTCAGGACCTCCCGACATAATAATAATCTTTATTATTGTCACAAGTAGGCTTACATTAACACTGCAATTAAGTTACTGTGAAAAGCCCCTAGTCACCACATTCCGGCGCCTGTTCGGGTACACGGAGGGAGAATTCAGAATGTCCAAATTACCTAACAGCATGTCTTTCGGGACTTGTGGGAGGAAACCGAAGCACCCGGAGGAAACCCACGCAGACACGGGGAGAACGTGTCCGCACAGCCAGAGACCCAAGCCAGGAATCGAACCTGGGACCTTGGCGCTGTGAAGCAACAATGCTAACCACTGTGCTACCGTGCCAGCCCATTGGTCATGCTCCATGCCCAATTCATTACTTTTAAAGTGGAATCTCAATCTAACATGCAGCAGCCAATTTGTGACAACCCAAGTCCTACAACAACAATAACTTGCGTTTATATGACAGCTTCAAACATGAATCCTGTTTGTTTTTACATCTACTGAGTAGGCAAATGGGACCCAAGTTGAATCTTGATTATAAAAGGTATCGCCAACAAGGTACTGTACTGAATTACCAACCTGGGATATTCTTTCATGTCCATGATGGGATTTGAACACACAACTGTTTGATTCTCTGATCATCTATCAGGGTCCATCCAGCCTGCCTTGCAACAAAATATAAAAATGCGTGCATTTGAATTGAAATATAAAAACAGGGCGGCACGGTGGCGCAATGGTTAGCACTACTACCTCACGGAGCCAAGAATCCGGGTTCAATCCCAGCCCTGGGTCATTGTCCTTGTGGAGTTTGCACATTCGCCCCGTGTCTGCATGTGTCTCACCCACATAAACCAAAGATGTGCAGGGTAGGTGGATTGGCCACATTAAATTGACCCTTAATTGGGAAAAATAAATTGGGTACTCTAAAAATTAAAATAAATAAATATAAAAACATTTTTAAAAATCACGGTTGTGTTTAGTGAAACAGATTATCATAGATTATCATAGAATTTACAGAGCAGAAGGAGGCCATTCAGCCCATCGAGTCTGCACCGGCTCTTGGAAAGAGCACCCTACCCAAGGTCAACACCGCCACCCTATCCCCATAACCCAGTAACTCCACCCAACACTAAGGGCAATTTTGGACACTAAGGGCAATTTATCATGGCCAATCCACCTAACCTGCACATCTTTGGACTGTGGGAGGAAACCGGAGCACCCGGAGGAAACCCACGCACACACGGGGAGGATGTGCAGACTCCGCACAGACAGTGACCCAAGCCAGAATCGAACCTGGGACCCTGGAGCTGTGAAGCAATTGTGTTATCCACAAGGCTACCGTGCTGCCCCTTAAGATAATTACATTGGAGACGCCAAGAGCAACTCTTCAACTTTTGATTTAAAAAAAAAATATGCATGGCTGCCCATGCAGCCTTCTTATCCCTTAGTAGAATTGTGGGATGAGTTTGTATTACAAATTCTACATGACCGCACTGTAATCAATGTCAACAGAGGGTAGAGCTCAAAGGAGACAAGTCATCTTCTCTGAAGTAGCTAAACAAGCCAATAGAACACTCCGATGCCACGTCGAAACACGACAACAGCACCTGACTCAGTGATCACAAGGCTGTGTATTTAAGGAGGTGCAAACCGCACACTGTGTTCATATTGCATGTTTAAGAGGACATTGGCCTCAGCAACTAATGAGTTTCCAAAACAAAACAAGGTTGCACAAAGCAAGCACCTGACTCACTGATCGGCAGCCAAGATGGTGGGGAACTGTAAGGACATCTCTGTCTTTCCATGTCAGACCTCTCAGTTTGAGGTCAGCAGTAGCTGGCTGATAGCACTTGGCTGCGGGATTTTTAATGTTTACCTCTGGTCAGCCACAGATTTGAATGAAGTCAAAACATGGCCTTCTTCAAAGTTATCTTCTGGGATTTTGTTCTCAAGAAGGGCGCTGTTCAAACGGCAACATGACATTGAAAAGGCCAAGCAGCTATCACGGCATTGAAAACCAACGTCACCATCGGAAACACTAGGCCCCAATTCCTTAAAATTTAGATTTTCTACTATTTGGAGCTTATTCGTCCGCTACAGATCACTCTCACAAACACATACACTCTCTACCCCCCTCACCCACACACCTCTATTTGAATGTAAATCCAGATCCTATCCTACCCTTCCTAACTGCACATTACTCCGAGGGGCCAGGTTATGACACCAGGCTTAAACCTAAAGCTACACTATTCTTGAGCTCAGCCTGGAGCTGTGAGAGAATTCAGGTTCAGGTTGGGCTCTCCCCAGAATTTTCTCTCCCATTCCTTAGCAGAATTCAGGAGTTTTCTTGGGGTGGAGTCACAAGAACAGAATAGAATAGAACATTACAGCGCAGTACAGGCCTTTCGGCCCTCGATGTTGCGCCGACCTGTGAAACCAATCTAAATCCCATCTACACTATTCCCTTATCATCCATATGTTTATCCAATGACCATTTAAATGCCCTTAATGTTGGTGAGTCCACTATTGTTGCAGGCAGGGCGTTCCACGCCCTTACTACTCTCTGAGTAAAGAACCTACCTCTGACGTCTGCCCGATATCTATCTCCCCTCAATTTAAAGCTATGTCCCCTCGTGCTAGACATCACCATCCGAGGAAAAAGGTTCTCACTGTCCACCCTATCCAATCCTCTGATCATCTTGTATGCCTCTATTAAGTCACCGCTTAACTTTCTCTCTAACAAAAACAGCCTCAAGTCCCTCAGCCTTTCCTCATAAGATCTTCCCTCCATACCAGGCAACATCCTGGTAAATCTCCTCTGCACCCTTTCCAATGCTTCCACATCCTTCCTATAATGTGGCGACCAGAACTGCACACAATACTCCAAATGCGGCCGCACCAGAGTTTTGTACAGCTGCAACATGACCTCATGGCTCTGAAACTCAATCCCTCTACCAATAAAAGCTAACACACCATATGCCTTCTTAACAACCCTATCAACCTGGGTGGCAACTTTCAGGGATCTATGTACATGGACACCGAGATCTCTCTGCTCATCCACACTACCAAGAATCTTACCATTAGCCCAATACACTGTATTCCTGTTACTCATTCCAAAATGAATCACTTCACACTTTTCTGCATTAAACTCCATTTGCCACTTCTCAGCCCAGCTCTGCAGCTTATCTATGTCCCTCTGTAACTTGTAACATCCTTCCGCACTGTCCACAATTCCACCGACTTTAGCGTCATCCGCAAATTTACTCCCCCATCCTCCTACGCCCTCCTCCAGGTCATTTATAAAAATAACAAACAGCAGTGGCCCCAAAACAAATCCTTGTGGTACACCACTAGTAACTGAACTCCAGGCTGAACATTTCCCGTCAACCACCATTGTCTTCTTCCAGCGAGCCAATTTCTGATCCAAACCGCTAAATCACCCTCAATCCCGTGCCTCCGTATTTTCTGCAATAGCCTACCGTGGGGAATCTCATCAAACGCTTTACTGAAATCTATATACACCACATCAACTGCTTTACCCTCATCCACCTGTTTGGTCACCTTCTCAAAGAACTCAATAAGGTTTGTGAGGCAATACCTACCCTTCACAAAACCGTGTTGACTATCTCTAATCAAATTATTCCTTTCCAGATGATTATACATCCTATCTCTTATAAACCTTTCCAAGATTTTTCCCACAACAGAAGTAAGGCCCACTGGTCTATAGTTACCGGGGTTGTCTCTACTCCCCTTCTTGAACAAGGGGACAACATTTGCTATCCTCCAGTCTTCTAACAAGGGATGAACCTTTGACCTGCCAATCAACACAGCAAATGAGTACATTAAATGTGCCATACCACTCGACAAGGTTTTATTATAACTGCGGCACCCCCCTCTTCTCCTGGTAAAAGGCTAAATACTCAGGTATTGACGATATTCCAAATGGTGTGGTGTCTGCAATGGTGTGTGCATCAAACGCCAGCAAACACCATCAGGTTCAGACAAGAGGTGGGAGCAGAGGCCTCACAAGTCAACCCTTGGTGGGATCACCTGCGGCGGGAGGGGGGGGGGGGGGGGGGGGGGGGGCAAAACACCGCAGAAATCAGCCGGACTGGAAGGTCCTGCTGTCGGCCAGTGGAGACCTGCCTCCGTCACCGGAAAATACGCCGGGGGGCGGGGGGGGGGGGGGGGGGGGGGGGGGGGGGGGGGAATGGGGAACCGGAAAAGCTCGCCCAGAGGGTCAAACTGCTGGGATCAGTAAACAACTTGCACAAGCTGGTTTTGATTTCCCAGCACAATGTGCATTACATATGCTGCCTAACTGCAGCCAAACTGCGAATAGTGTTTTATAATTAAAGACTTCCCTCTGCGTCCAGCACATCAGATCCTAATGAAGCCAATTTCTTAGCTGCCGGGCTGGATAGCTCTGCTCATCAAAGCCAAAAAGTAAAAAGGGCCTCAATACAAAGGTTCGCTTTTTACCTACACTCTCATACATGTGGTGATAATCCTTGTTGAGGGCTATTTATTTCTTAAGTTGTTGACACTGCCCTTTTGAAGTTCACCCGGGGAGTATTTTTGGATTGTGAAGCAGAAATTCCGTTTGATGAAAGGTCA
Source organism: Scyliorhinus torazame (assembly GCF_047496885.1). Lineage (NCBI taxonomy): Eukaryota > Metazoa > Chordata > Chondrichthyes > Carcharhiniformes > Scyliorhinidae > Scyliorhinus > Scyliorhinus torazame. The sequence continues at coordinate 10,040,049 of NC_092722.1, forward strand.
TTGGCAAGAAGATGAAGTTACGCAAATCAATACAAAACTTTCATATTCACCAGTTATGTATTACTTTGGTCAACACCTTCATGCAAAAAGAGAGCGGCTGAAAAAAATATTTCATTTTAATGATACGCTCAATGTATTTTACTCAAGTATTACTTTTATTCGTATTTCAGTTGCAAAGGACTCCAGTCCGACTGGACTGTGCCTGGGGAGAAGTGTCAGTGCTGGTAGAATCACTGGGGAGACCACTACACAGTGCCAAAAGAAGATGAATGACCCCCTTAGGGCAGCTCAGGTGTGTCACCATCTTTGTGCCTCCTGGCATCACTCCCATCCCTCACTCCTTACATCGCTCCCCAACCCCCTAGAGATAAAACAACACCTCACCTGCCTTACCGCCCACCATCCACCAAACCCCAGCACTTGTATTGTTCTCTTTGGCCAGGAACCTTGCACACAAAAGACTACCAGTTACAGACCTCCCATGGAACTCGCCACTTCCTACTGATGAAAAGTTGTCCCCACTGCAACTCTAACCCATCTTGATTGGCACCTGGCCTGGGGTTTGGGGAGCCTCTATCCGGTGCCTGGCAGACTATATGCATGCCATCGATCATCCCCTAGACCTGGGGCATGCCAGCCATGGCGGCAAATCCTGCTGCCCGGGCATCATGGTGGGCCTGGTCCAGGTTGAAGGTGATGTAGTCCGATGCTCGTGCGCATAGGGCATCCGTTACTGAGCGGATGCACCTGTGTGGGGATGTGTTGCGAGATCCCCGCTCATGCCCTGGAATGAGCCAGAGACATGAAGGTTCAGGGTGATCGTCAACTTGGCAACCAGAGGCAGGAGGTGTCCTCCTCCAAACCCCTGTGGTGCCAATTGTGCCTCCATCTGGCACACTGTCTCCCTGGTGAGTCGGAGTCGGTGGTGGCACATGCATACCGGCGGCTCCTCGAAGGACAGACACCAATATGGCCTGATGAGGTGCCCACTTTGCCTCCTCAGCCAGTTGGATGGCCAACATTTGGACCTCACCAATTGGCCTCTGTTCTTTTGGGGCAGGCTCCTCTTGTGCAGGGTCCTCCCTGGGCAGGCCCAGGTGCTCTCGCCGCCGTGCATCAGCGACAGTAGCAGTGGGAAGGTAAATAGTGAGCTTAGCTGGCTGTGGTCTGATATCCATGTATCTGTGGGTGGAGGGGGGAAGAGAAACAGAATGACAGCAAGGTCAAGGATTCCTTTGACCATCCAATGCCACCGGGTTACATGGTCACCCAGATTAGACTGCCGCACCACCCCAACCTGTCCCAAAGCACCCCCCCCCCCCCCACCTCCCCACTACCCCGGCCCCTTCAAGATGGTGTTGTCCCCACTGCAACTCTAATCCATCTTGACTGGCACCTGGCCTGGGGTTTGGGGAGCCTCTATCCTCACCATCCGTTCCCGAGGATACCGGTGGCTGCCGCAACCCATTTTAGCGCTAGGCTCAATAGTCCCAGGGCTGTTTCTCCCAGTGGGGTCTACTGCGGGTCTCCTTCCTGGGTGGGCCGTGTGTGTTATCCCACCAGCAGGGTGGGTGTGTGGGGGAGCCGGTCACCGTGTGCAGCCTTGCCTCCACGCTCAGAGGCTGGTGTGCGGGAAAGCCCTACAGATGGGGTGAGCGAGCGATGTGCGAGTTTGCTGGCACCTTAGCTGCAATGTTATTTGCAGTCTGGGTTTAACACACAGGTTGTGACAGAGAGCTGGTCAGGTTTCCTGGCAGGGAACAGGATGGATGGGATCAGGGATGCGGAGGGCAGGCAGGCTTAAGGAGACAGCCCGTGGTCCTCAGGGGTGGGCTAGCTGACAGTATCACTGGTGAGGCTTCTACTCTGAGACAGGCGGTGTTTCAGGGAGGGTTCCAACGGCCACAATGCACTTGTCCTTTGTTTGGGGTGAGTTCTGCTAATCCCCTGCTTCCTGTGCAGTGGGGCAGCAATTCGGAGGATTGCACTGAGGAGTGCCAACACCTGGTGGGCCAGTGATTGAGCTTGGTCACGCCCATCCCCTCGACGATACCGCTGGGGGAAGGGATTTCCCGGGAGGTGGGCTGGATGGATTTCCACATGGCCAGAAACCCTGAGAGCATTCACAGGAACTGTCGGCAGTGTAATCTTCATTGATTCATTTTGATCCTGTCTGCTCCTACATCCCACACGGGGATGTTTGATAGCAAGGGGGACTTTACCAAGGTCTTTACAATTGTGAAAGGTCTTGAGAGAGTGGACGCAGAGAGAATGTTTCTTCTTGTGGGAAGGAGCTTAACTAGAGGCCGTCAATATAAGTCACTGAGAAACAGAATAGAGAATTCAGAAGAAATGTATCGACACAAAGAATGACGAGAAATTCGAATGGAGCAGAGACAGAAGCATGGACATGTTGGGCCGAATGGCCTGTGCTGTATATCTCATGCAATGCCATGTACATAGAGAAGTGGAATGGAAGAGGTATTATCTTGTCATGATATTCAAACACACACATCATGATAGACACACCAACAGACAAATCAGAACACACAACACCACAACCAATCACAGAAAGATATAAAAGCACAAACACGACACCTGGTGGTCAGTATTAGCTGGAGAGGAGGACCAGGACAGACCTGCTACACGACACACTCAGGGAGACAGCACGTGCAGAGTATCCAGAACGAACTGTAGATAAGAGTTAAAATAAAATAGAGTTATACTACATACAACTGTGTTGGCTCATCTGTGCACCAGAGAACCCAACACCACATGGTACCAGGCGTGGGGTATGTGGTGTTGGGTTCTCTGGTGCACAGATGAGCCAACACAGTTGTATGTAGTACAACTCTATTTTATTTTAACGCTTATCTACAGTTCGTTCTGGATACTCTGCACGTGCTGTCTCCCTGAGTGTGTCGTGCAGCAGGTCTGTCCTGGTCCTCCTCTCCAGCTAATACTGACCACCAGGTGTCGTGTTTGTGCTTTTATATCTTTCTGTGATTGGTTGTGGTGTTGTGTGTTCTGATTTGTCTGTTGGTGTGTCTATCATGATGTGTGTGTTTGAATATCATGACAATCTTACTCCATATTTGTTATAATAATGCTCCCAGTGCAGTCAAGAGGACATGAACAGACCAAATAGAATGTTCCACACCCTCCCCCTTCCAAACTAGTGTGATCCGCCCTGTTACTGTTCACTCACCCATCTCATCAGCAAACCTGTGACTTCACCAAGCTTTAAATACAATTAAAGTTGGGCGTACGTGCCTGCCTGCTGTGTGAGTTCTACGTCCTTTCAGTACAAGTGATGACTTGAATTACACATCAAGCAGCAGTTTTCAAAGTCGGATGCCTTTCTTTTGTTCAAACTTCCTTTACAAAGAGAAAGTTCTGGACAATGAAAGTGTTCCAATCAGGCAGACCATCCCTCAGCTGACGATCAAATGGAACAAAATAGTCAGCTCGCCTCCTCACCCTGGAAACCTGCATTGGTGACGATTGGAGCGACAACAGGGAGACAACTGTAGAACTGGGAGAATTTATTAATTATTTATATTGATAAATTTCCCCTATTGTAACGTTCACCTGCTCCATTCCAGACAGACTGGGCTAAAATCATGACCAATTGTGTGCACAGTACCCATTACGTAGAAGTAGTCAAGTTTTTAAAAAATATATTTTATTCTCCTTTTTTGCATTTTCTTCAAAATTTACACCCAACAATAAACAATAATCAGTAACGAATGTAATGTCAATCCCCATATCAACAACAACAATCCCATCCTCCCACCAAACCCCAAACAACAACCCACATGTCAACACAAACATCAAATAAAGACGGAATCAGGAATCACCCATAGTCACCATCAACATAAACAGTCCCCCCCCCCCCCCCCCAATGTTTGATGTCATCCAATTCTTAAAAGTGCATAATGAATAACACCCATGAATTGTAGAACCCCTCCATCCTTCCACTCAGTTCAAACTTCACCTTCTCAAGAGTCAAGAATTCCAGCAGGTCCCCCCGCCACGCCAGGGCACAGGGTGGAGCGGTTGATCTCCACCCTAACAGGATCCGCCTTCGGGCGATCAACGAGGCGAAGACTACATCTGCCTCTGCACCTGTTTCCAACCCCGGCTGGTCCGACACCCCGAATTTGGCCTCCAGAGGGCCCTGGTCTAGTTTCATGCGCGCCACTTTAGAGATTACCCTAAAAACCTCCCTCCAGTAATCCTCTAGCTTTGGACAATTGTAAAGAGGCTTCGGGATGCTTTACCGTGCTGTTCCCTCACTATAGCAAGCCCACAGCGCAGTTTACAAACAGATGAAAAACGTCAGACAGCTAAAGATCCACTGGTCTGTTGAACTGGTCTCACCTGGTTGTGTCGCCCTGTTTCAGAATGTTTGATTCATGTAGTGTGTGAACACAGTCAAAATCAGTCTAAACACACCTCATTGCGTTGGCTATTGAGTAAAAACATAAGTTACCACGAATGCTGATTCACCATCTGGTGCCTTCCCAGTTTGAATATCCAAATAAAATGAAGCAACGCAGTTTGGAAAGATGAAAGGGAAACACACAAATAGAAGATGATGAAATATAAAACCTAGGCAGAGGAAGCAGATGACGTGGGCTGTTTGGTTTGGTTTTGGTGGAGAAAGTCCCCAAGATAATTGAATAGTTGCATCTCTGGGTACAAATTTTAACTCTGCACTGAAAAAGTTTGACCAAACTTTTACGGGTCCCCACCATACACACTAAAAGCAGGTAATAAGGGAGGCAAATGGAATTCTGGCCTTTATATCTAAAGGAGTAGAGTATAAAAGTAGGGAGGTGTTGCTGTAACTGTACAAGGTATTGGTGAGACCACACCTGGAGTATTGTGCAGTTTTGGTCCCCTTATTTGAGGAAGCTGTAGTGGCATTGGAGGCAGTTCGGAGGAGCTTCATTAGATTGCCTCCAGAGATGAGGGATTTGTATTAGGGCGGCATGGTGACACATTGGTTAGCACTGCTGCCTCACAGCTCCAGGATCCCAGGTTAAGATGATAAAAGGTATTGACAAAGTTGACATGGAGCGGATGTTTCCTCTTGTGGGACAATCTAGAACGAGAGGTCATAGCTTTAGGATAAGGGGTAGTAGATTTAAAACTGAGATGGGAAGAAATTACTTCTCTCAGAGGGTCGTGAATTTGTGGTATTCACTACACCAGAGTACAGTAGATGCCGGGACATTGAGTAAATTTGAGGACGAGATAGGCAGATTTTTAATCAGCAATGGGTTGAACGGGCAGGACGGTGGAGCTGAGGTTGAGAGGAGATCAGCCAAGATTGTGTTGAATAGCGGAGCAGGCTCGAGGGCTGAATGGCCCAATCCTGCTCCTAGTCTTTATGTTCTTATGTCCATGGGGTCTGTAGTGTGTGTCTAGGCAAACATAACATACAAAAATTAAACAATGAATAAAGAATTTTGAATCTTTATGATGAGCACATTTAAAGTATTTTCTTGCCTGTCACAAGACATTGCACAATTGTTTAAAAAAACCTTGTGCTTGCATAATCACAGAATGAAATGTTCACTGTTGTAAAGTAGGAAATGTGGCAACCAATTTGCACACAATAACCTCAGTGCAAGTGACGTTGATTGAGGGATAACGCCCCTTCTTCAAAATAGTGCCACGTGATCGTTTATGTCCACCTTGCATAGCAGACGATCCGCAGGTTACAATCTCATCTGAAAATTAGCACGTTTGACAGAGCAGCGCTTCCTCAATTCCACACTCGAGTTTGTTTATTCTTTAATGGGATTATGGGCATTGCTGGCAAGGCCAATATTTGTTGCCCTTCCCTATTTTCTCTTGAATGGAGTGGGTTATAATACCACAGGGGAGCAGTTAATAATAGTCAACCACATCACGGTGGGTCTGGAGTCACATGTAGGCCAGGCCAGGTAAGGACGGCTGATTTCCTTCCCTGAAGGTCATGACTGAACCAGATGAGTTTTTCATTTACAACAATCAACAACGGTTGCATGGAGGAGCTTATGGGCAAGTGTGAGGACGAGTTAGGAGGAGAGAGACAGAGACCGGTCTATGGGCGGATGCCCTAAGCAGGGTTAATACCTCATACCTCATCATGTGCCAGGCTTAGCCTGATACAGTTCAAGGTAGTCCACCGGGCACACTTGACAATGGCTAGGGTGAGTAAGTTTTTCGGGGTTGAGGATAGGTGTGCGAGGTGCGCGGGAAGCCCAGCAAATCATGTCCACATGTTTTGGGCATGCCCGAAGCTTAGAGGGTTTTGGCAGGATTTTGCTAAGGCAATGTCCACGGTGCTAAAAACACGGGTGGTGCCAAGTCCGGAGGTAGAGATCTTTGGAGTGTCGGAAGAGCCGGGAGTTCAGGGGGCGAAAGAGGCCGACGTTTTGGCCTTTGCCTCCCTGGTAGCCCGGAGACGAAGCTTGTTAATGTGGAGGGACCTGGGTCAGTGACATGGCTGGGTTTCTCAATCGCGAGAAGATAAAGTTTGCTTTAAGAGGGTCAATGGTCGGGTTCACCCGGAGGTGGCAGCCGTTTGTCGACTTCCTCGGGGAAAATTAAAATGTCAGCAGAAGTAGCATTCTGAAGGGTGGGGTGGGGGGGGGGGGGGGGGGGGGGGGGGGGAGAGAAAGAGGGCCGGATTGTTGTTTTATGGTTGGGGTGTGTGAAGATTGGGATGGGGGGAGATATGTTTATTATACCATGTTGATGTCATTGTTAATGTTATTATTATAAACATTTTCAAATACCTTAATAAAAATATTTTTTTTAACACAACGGTTTCATGGCCATCATTACGGAGACTAGCTTTTAACTCCAGATTTGTTAATCAAGTTTAAATTGGATTTGGATGGGCGGCACGGTAACACACTGGTTAGCACTGCTGCTTCACAGCGCCAGGGTCCCTGGTTCGATTCCCGGCTTGGGTCACTGCGTCGTCTGCACGTTCACCCAGTGTCTGCGTGGGTTTCCTCCGGGTGCTCCGGTTTCCTCCCACAAGTCCCGAAAGACGTTAGGTAATTTGGACATGCTGAATTCTCCCTCTGTGTACCCGAACAGGCGCCGGAGTGTGGCGACTAGGGGCTTTTCACAGTAACTTCATTGCAGTGTTAATGTAAGCCTACTTCTGACAATAAAGATTATTATACTGGAGATTTGCAATTTTAGATCCAGATTACCTTTAAACAGTGCAATGTGATTCGTAAAATACGTATTTGTCACATTCAAGCGTCGAAAGTATAAACAAAATAATGTAAAGCAATCATTTCCTGTGTTATCTCTGATCTCCATCTTACAATTTCACAGGAATGTGTCAATTTGTGAACTTCCCTCACAGGAGTCGGAATCTCCAGAATACTGCGTTTTGTTCACCGGGCCACCTGTACCTCAATCAGAAGCACAAGAGATCAACAATTCGCATTTTTTCTCAACAAACCTGAAGCAATCATCTTGTAAAATTATGCACCGTTGAAGGAACTCTCTCGCTTACACCAGTATTTTCTTCTATGTCGGTCATGGATCTCCTCCACCCTCTGGCACACTTCACTCTCTGTCCGGGAGCGTGAGCAGTTGTCCTGATGGGCAGACATCTACTAATCCAATAAGCGGATGGCTATTCCCCAGAGCGGGTCTGCCTCTGGGAAAATACGTGGACTTACCAAAGATGATGGAAGTGGCAGTAAAGTAACATTATAAGGCGTGAGACACAATAGAATTGCTGCCTTTCCTATTTATACTGACATTGTTGCCTTTTTTACCTACTGTAAATATGGCAGTCAGTGAGGTTGCCCTCCTTCCTTTGGATATCTATAGTATATTGCTCAGAGTCACCAGGTATCAAATGACACCACCACAAGGTTCAACCGGCTATCGATCAAAGAGCCAAACACCAGTTAGTTAGTTCAAGGTCAAGGGTACTTTATTTACACACAATTAATCATGCAACATAGACACTACTAGTTAAACTACACCTATCAACTATGACAACCTGTACTTATCTTCAGGCACCCGGCTTAGGTCAGAGGAACAGGGGCCGTTGTTCGATTCTGGATCTATCGGGTCTGGAGAAGTAACTGCTGCTCAGCTGGGCTCATCCGTCTGGTAGCGGGCGTTGAACTTGAACTTGCTTCTGGTGGTGCTGCAATTGGAGATGGACGTTGCCGGAGCGCCAGGTCCAAGAGAGATCGAACACATGGTGGTCTCTCTTTTTATCCTTGGGGGTTTCCGCGCTCTTTTGGGCGGTCCTTCAGTTTGGACCCCACTAATTGGGTGATTCCTGATCACGGTGTTCGATTCGAACCAATAAAGGGGCGTGTCCCAAGCGGTCATTGACCCTGTTGTTTACGCTTCCCGAGTACAGAGAGTTGCGCTGAAATGTCTGGGATTGTATCGGTCGCTCAAGTATCAGTCCTTTGCCTGGCGGAGATGGTCCATCAAATGCTAATCGGTTGGGGGTTTCGATACCGTCTGGATTCCTCATTCGCAAATAGACATTCAGGCTCTGAGCCTGCCTGAATCTCGCATTGTCCATTTTTCCCGCTATGCTTTGCGACCTTCCCTGTTCCTTGTTGCAAGTGGCCATCCCAGGTGGCTACAACATATAAAGAAAGATTGGATCGACTGGGCTTGTACTCACTGGAGTTTAGTAGGATGAGGAGGGGATCACTTAGAAATGTACAAAATCCTGATGGGACTAGACAGGCTGGATGCGGGAAGAATGTTCCCGATGTTGGGGACATCCAGAACTAGGGGCCTGCAGTCTAAGAATAAGGGGTAAGCCATTCAGGACTGAGATGAGAAACAACTTCTCTCAGAGTTGTGAATTTGTGGAATTTTCTCCCACAGAAAGCTGTTGGGGCCGGTTCGTTGGATATATTCAAGAGCGAACTGGACATGGCCCGTGGGGCTAAAGGGATCAAAGGGTATGGAGAGAAAGTGGAACTGGGCTACTGAATTTGTATGATAAGCCATGACCATATTGAATGGCCGACTCCTGCACCTACTTGCTATGTTTTTACGTTTTAAAAAAACTTGGCATTTATATTTTGCCTTTTGTGACAACTTTACAGGCAATTAAGCACTTTTGAAATATAGTGTCATAATAGTGAAGGAAAAACATTGGATTACATCTGGCAAATTGGACTTTAAATAAACTCTGGGAGTTTTTTATATAGACACAACAGCACAAAGACGGCTGAGGATGTACAACCTGCATCTGGTGAACTGCTAAAATTGATTACATTGGTATTTGTGTCTGTATCATTGGGTGGATATGTGGCAGCGTTTGCCTGTTTCCACATGTGTGTACTGTATGTGCCTGTCCACATTTTGGGGTTTTAAAGAGGCGTGCGTATGGAGGATTTTAACTCTGTGCCTGTGTGTTTCAGTGTGTCCTATTCAGGGTAGTGGCAGTGTAAACTGCAGAGGGGCAAGTGTTGCTTGTGTGTGCTCAGGAGAATCGTCAGCAGCAGAATGTGTCCAGTCCGACAAGGAAGGAGATTCTGCTGAACTTGGGCTCTTGAAAATGAGGTGGGCCAAACGGATCAAGTGATCAATGGGGAGTTATTTAGGAGACAGTGATCATTGTCTCATGTTTAGGATGACCTTAGAAAAGGATAATGGGCAATCCAGAGAGAGAATAATTAACTGGGGGCAGAGCCGACTTCAATGGGGCAAGAACGGAGCAGGGTCAGAGGGACTGGAATCCAAGGTTGACAGGAAAAGCTGTAGCAGAACAATAGGCTACCTTTAAAAAAATAAATGTCTTGGGTACAGTAAAAGTACATTCCTCCAAAAAGAGGACAAACAAATCCAGAGCTTCCTGGGTGACATTAAGATAGCAAAGAAAGATTTTGCTTATGCCAGGTGTCAGAACCAAGCTGACTACCAAGAGTTTCAGACGGAAGGTGAAAAAACAAATAAGAGAGGCAAAGAGAGATTAGGAGAAAAGACTGGCAGCCAACATAGAGGGGAATCTCGAAGTATTCTATCAGCACATAAATGGTAAAATGAGTAATAGTGCCAATTGAGGACGAAAAAGGGGATTTGCACATTGTATCTGAGGCGTTACGTTAACACTTCGGTAAGGCGGCACGATGGCACAGTGGTTAGCACTGCTGCCTCATGCCACCAAGGACCCGGGTTCAATCCCGGCCCCGGGTCACTGTCCGTGTGGAGTTTGCACATTCTCCCCGTGTCTGCGTGGGATTCAGCCCCACAAATGCAAAGATGTGCAGGGTTGGTGGATTGGCCACGCTAAATTGGCCCTTAATTAAAAAAAAAATAATACTTTGGCACATCTGTCTTTACCAAGGAAGTAGATTCTATCCAGGAAACGGTGACAAATGAGGTAATTGTCACTAGAAAGGTTCAAAGTTGATAAGGTGGTGATTCAGATACATTGCTGGCACTTATAAAGTTGACAAGGCACCGGGACCAGATGAGATGCGTCCAAGAATATAGAAGGAAGTGAGAGTGGGATTTGCACGGGTGCTGGCCATAAACTTTCAGTCTTCCCTAGATTCAGGAGAGCTGCCAGAGGACTGGACAATTGCAAACATTTACATTTTTGTTCCAAAAAGTTTTAAGGATGAGCCCGGCAGTCACAAATTAATCAGTTTAACTCTGGTGATGGAGAAGCTTCTAGAAACATTCATTCAGGATAGAATTAATAGTCACATGCAAAAACGCGGGTTGAATCAGAAGAGTTGGCGCTGATTTCTAAAGGTTAAATTGAGTTCAACCAACCTGCTGGAGTTTAGGAAGGATGTGAACTCTTTGGAGAGAGTTCAGAAGAGGTTTATGAGAATGGTGCCAAGATGAGAAGCTTCCGTTCTGAAGAGAGATTGGAGAAATTGGACTGCTCTCTTTAGAGGAGAACGCTAAAATGAGATTTGATAGAGATGTTCCAAATCACAAGGGTGCTGAACAGAGTAGAAAACCTGTTCCCAGTGTTACGATCCAACTTGATGTTTGGAAGATCCCAGAATGCAATATTGGCTCAAAAGACCACAACTATTAACTTTTTAAAATAAAAGGTGGAGGAACAGGGTCACAGGAACGCTAATTAATTTTAACAGGAAAAACCATTAAACATGAAAAAATTTGGTTATGATACGATACTTGTTTCCTCTCCCTTTAGCGTAACAATTTTTTGGATTAAGATGATTACAAATTACATCTTAATCTACAATAGTCTCATTAACATAAAGTCCCTTTTAAGCACATGAAATGACTTTGTGCAAATACACTCTCCACTCTGAACCTCAAGTGAATGTTTGTGGATGTCTCCTCAGAATTCCCCCCAGATGATTGTCACGCGAGAGTTTCCAAACTCCACTCCCAAAAACACACTTTAAACTCTTCTCTTATAAGTATGATTTTCTTTAGTGGTTTGAACTCAGTAATCCAGAACCAGGTTTTCCAAATGGCACTGTTAAACAAACCTTCTGCTCCATTTTTAACTGCAAATCCAGTCCAGGGTTTTACACCAACCCCTTTAGGATGTTGTTTTGTCTTGACTGCTGTGCAAACTGCTCACAATTGCTTTAACTCTCGATTCCCAGACTGTATTTAAATGGTATCAGGAACTTGTTTTACCTCTGAAGGTTGCTGCACCACTTTAAATGTGGTTGGTTCAATTGTCTCTTTAACTCAGAACAATTGGTTTACACTTCTTTGAATTATTCTGAACCATACCTTGGTCTCTGTTCACTTAACTCCAGACTTCTTGGGCACTTCTCCTCATTTCTCTAGTTTCCTTAACTAGCTGGACTGATTTCCAGTATCTGTTTTCTTATCCATTACGTCCTGGTATAGATTTTCTTCCAGCAAAGCTGAGAGAGATGTTTCCATTCTAGCTTTTGGAACGAACTGCAATCAAATTAGCTAACTAAAACTGAAAAGCCTCGCCACCTTACAAGGCCCCAGTTGCTAACACCCACATGCTTAGCCTTTTATTTATTCTTCACACCGTAGACCTCTCTAAGCGCAATAGAATCACAGTTGCAATTTAAACCAACCCTATGCATACAAACACCTTGGTCCAACATGAATCTAAATCCACTTAAAACTATACCTTATTTCTAATGTTTTCCAATACAAATATAAATCCCTTAAAACTGCTTTTATTTTGCTAATATCACTCGTTAAAGAATCAAGGTAGGAGGGCACAGTTTTAAAGTGATATGCAAAATAAGTAAACGTGATGGGAGAAAATCTTTTCACTCAAGTGTTTCAGGTCTGGGCTGCACTGCCTGGAGGCAGGTTCAATCTAAGCATTCAAGAGGGTATTAGATGATAATTTGAATAGAAACAATGTGTCGGGGTATGGGGAAAAGGCAGGAGAATGGCACAAAGTCATGATACTTGTTTAAAAAGCTGGTGCAGACAGGGTTGAATCATAGAATCCCTACCGTGCAGAAGGAGGCCATTCAGCCCATCGAGTCTGCACCGACACTCCAAAGGAGCACCTCACCTAGGGCCACATCCCTGCTCTAATCCCATAACCCCACCTAATCTTTTGCATACAAAGGGACAATTTAGCATGACCAGTGCACCTAACCTGCACAACTGTGGACTGTGGGAGGAAACCGGAGCACCCGGAGAAAGCCCACGTATACACGGGGAGAAGGTGCAAAATCCACACAGTCATCCAAGCCGGGAATCGAACCCGGGTGCTGGCGCTGTGAGGCAGCAATGCTAGCCACTGTGCCACCCTGCCATCCCCGATGGGCCAAATGGCCTCCTTCTACCCTGCAACAATTCTGTGATTTAAATACCGGATTTACACTTATATGAAATTAAATCTAACTTACTGGAATCACATCTTCCAAACGTTTTTTTTTTTAAATTAAGCTGGTTACTATTGTTATGATGCCTTGCTGCCAGATGGCATGAGATAGTAGTTGGTTTCCAACTTTAGAAAGATTTTTAGAATTGGATTTTCTTGAGAAATAGATCTTCATCTCTCGTGGGCCATCAAGTGGGTTTGCAAATGGTTAATGAAAAGGAAATACTTGAACTCCATTCTTTAACTTTGGTGCAGCAAAGTTAAGTGGCTTACTCTCCATGTAAGGCAGGATGGTGAATCTCCAAGTTGGCCATTAGCTTTTATGGAGAAAAATAATTGCATATTTTATCTAAAAGTTATTTCTTGCTTCGAGGATGCCCGTCCATACTTTGGCTTTTGCAAGTAAAAGGAACCGATTTAGTCCCGGGTGCAGAATGTAAATTCTGCAAATCATTTTGTTACGTAGCAGGAAGTGTGAATCCAGTCTTGTTTAATTCCTCTTTCAAGCAGGCAAACAGTTTTGCATCTACTTAGTCACTCTTTCATTCTCTCCTGAAAACTACTGAAGAATGGGAGCAGTGCGAGGTCACAGGAGCAAGTCGCCAATCTTCAGATCAAAGAAACCCTTGTGAACACGGCTGACATCGAGGCAGCTATGGCTCAGTGGAAAGCATCCCATTGCCTTCAAGTCAGAAGGGCATGGGCTGAATGTTCTCCCCCCCCCCACCCCCCCACCCAAAGACTTGAGCAGGAAATAGCTTACGAGCTAATGGTGCAATGCAGGAGTGTCACATTAGAGCACCTGCATCTGGGTGAGATGTTAAACCGAGGCCTTGTCTGTCCTCTCCGGTGAGCATGACATAGTTAATAATCTTTATTAGTGTCACAAGTAGGCTTACATTAACACTGCAATGAATGTACTGTGAAAAACCCCGAGTCGTCACACTCCCAAATCTGTTCGGGTACAGAGGGAGAATTCAGAATGTATAATTCACCTAACAAGCACGTCTTGGATGGATGGATTTTGTTTATTGTCACGTGTACCGAGGTACAGTGAAAAGTATTTTTTTTGCGAGCAGCTCAAACAGATCATTTAGTACATGAAAATAAAAAGAAAATACATAATAAGGCAACACAAGGTGGCTTTGTGGGAGGAAACCCACGCAGACAAAGCACATGCAGACTCCGCACAGTGGAGTTCTCCCTAACCTTCTGGCCAATTGGGTCATGCAATGAACAATATAAAGTCTTGCAGCGATCAGCAAGAGCTGGACAGAGAGAGCGCCATTCCCAAATTCTGCCTCTAGTCTGCGTGGAGTTAACCGATCACACCCTCAGTGTTGTGGAATGCACCACAATTAGCCACAACAACCACAGGGAAAAGGGGATTGCTGAAGAAAAAACATTTGGGGTTCTTGCTGCTGATAACAATCCAGTTCCCCACTCCACTATGAACATCGCATAACAGTTTCAAGTATTAACGTGATGGCTTCAGCAATGAAACCACCTGCCAATCTCCCACCAATCACATATCAAACGGTGGTCACTTGAGGCACTGGAAGACGAGATAGATACAGAGGAAGCAGCAACCCCAGGAAGGTGCTAGTATTTTAGAGGAGCAGACGGGACGGAAGATTTTGGGTGTCGACATTGCAGCAAATAGTAAAAACAAATAATTATTTTACACTTTGCAAGGTGTTCCACATTAATTTGCTAACAGAACAGCTAGCCCTTCGCAAAAAATGGTTGCATTTGCATTTCTGACGGCGAGATAGGCGGAGGAAATTCGGGTGGATAAGACTCCAGCCAAATCGTAAGCTGAAGAGCTCACATTGACACCCAACAGTTCAACTGAACAAGAGACAGTCTGAGGATCTGCCAGAGGTTAATTACCCTTGTGTAATGTGTCAGCATTTCAGATCAGACCATGTGATCCCTTTAAAAACTGTTTATAGACAGACTTTACCACCAGTTGCCAATTAAGATGTCTGAGAACAACTGACGACTGCATTATTGGTTGCTACATTGTCCTGTTTGAACAGTGAACACGTCAAACTAAGAGAAGAGGTCATTCATTTCAAATATTCAGCGTAGCTGGAACAGAATCCTGTTTGGGTGTCTGGGTTCGACAGTGCAATTTTTTTGTTCTGAGACAGCTTTCAGATTTTAAAAACAGACATTCCAGCGAAAACATTTTAGGAAGAAAAAGACAGTTAGGACCCGATCATTTTAACCACATATGGCAAAACGGGAACTTGGCTACTGACACAATTGGATTAATTTGGGACTTTTCCTGCAAGCAGACTGTTTAAAAATGAACACATAAGTCTTCACATCGCTGTGTGTCCAAGCCATTAACTACTAGGATTTTAATGCCGATTGCAACTTCCTTTTAATAAACCTCTCTCGTCTCTACCTCCTCAAGATTTACCTGCTGGCATGAACACCCTGATCAAAACTTAAATGCTATATGAAGGCTTGCAAAGAGCTGTTTGAGGAATAACCATTATCCTTCACACTCAAATAATGGGAGACTTTTTTTTGCTGAATCAAGCTTGACTGAACTTTAAAATTGAGGTTTGCAGACTAAAATTCCCTTTCGTGTTCCTCTTCTTGTCCATTTCAAAAAAATATTGCTCCCCCAGATATTAATGACCAAAATTCGAGGATTTCACCCATTAAACCATCCCCAATTATTGCAGCACGGTAGCATTGTGGATAGCATAATTGCTTCACAGCTCCAGAGTCCCATGTTCGATTCCGGCTTGGGTCACTGTCTGTGTGGAGTCTGCACATCCTCCCCGTGTGTGCGTGGGTTTCCTCCGGGTGCTCCGGTTTCCTCCCACAGTCCAAAGATGTGCAGGTTAGGTGGATTGGCCACGATAAATTGCCCTTAGTGTCCAAAATTGCCCTTAGTGTTGGGTGGGGTTACTGGGTTATGGGGATAGGGTGGAGGTGTTGACCTTGGGTGGGGTGCTCTTTCCAAGAGCCGGTGCAGACTCGATGAGCCAAATGGCCTCCTTCTGCTCTGTAAATTCTATGAAAAACAATGCAGGTTTAGCCATCATTAAGCAGCTGATCATTCTTTAGTTGCCAAAGGCAGATCAGACCCACATAAACAGAAGTAAAGCAGCAAGACATCTCTGCCCTCTTTGACAAATAACCACAAAAGAGTCATTTATTCCAAAAGGATTCATCATTCCACCATGAAAATAACATGACCTTTACATGGATTAAATTCAGGAAGCCTTCTCAAGTACAAAGGAAGCTGTTCAGATTTGATCTACAGTGCGATTCGTCACAGACCCCACTGTGGACCCACTGTACTGGGCACGTGTCACGCCATCTTGAAACCTACCAGGTGAGAAAGTGTCCGACGAGGAGTCAGATTGGAGTCGAAATGCAGGGGTAAATATCCCGGTCCCGTCCCCTGCGGGAATCGTCACGGTGGGACGGACTATTTGATGTGAGCCGGAGATTCCAGCCGGCGGTTTCAGGGTGGGCAGACCGGAACATTCCGCCGTTCACTCGGCTTCTCTCTCCACAGATGCTGCCAGACGTGCTGAGTATTTCCAACATTTTGTTTTTAATTTCAGATATCCAGCATCTGCGGCATTTTGCTTTTATTAACTTCAACTTTACTCTTTCATATTTCCCATTCTTTGTGCTTTTCCAGAGAAAGCTCATTGAAAACACTGCCACTGGATTAAAAGTACCCCCTCCACACAGTGGCACAGTGGGTTAGCACTGCTGCCTCACAGCGCCGAGCTACCAGGTTCGATCCCGGCTCTGGGCCACTGTCCGTGTGGAGTTTGCACATTCTCCCTGTGTCTGCGTGGGTCTCACCCCCCCAAAAACCCAAAGATGTGCAGGTTATGTAGATTGGCCATGCTAAATTGCCCGTTAATTGGAAAAATGAATTAGGTACTCTAACTTTTAACAAAAAATAAATAAAAGTACCCCCTCCAACACAGAGCTGGCACGAAGGCAGGTAGAACGAGAGACTTGTGCCACCACTGTATCATTTATTGTCCCCCAGACGTCTACACATATAGTGCCTGTCTGACTGGGGAAAAACTGTATTAACAAGATTAAGTCCCGCCCATTGGGCTAGACTATTTAAACATTTGAAAACATAAATTGCGACCCAAGACATTAGAAAACATTCGGGTTAATCTACATTGTTAGAACATAATTAGACAAACCACAAAAAACAGAGAACACATTTCATTTGAATATGCAATAATTCAATGTGTTTAACAATACTTCCCACCCCACACCCCCCCGTTTCATAAATTCAAACCCTTTGCACACATCCATAGAATCCCTATAGTGCAGGAGGCCACTCTGCCCATCAAGTCTGCATCGCCCACTCCCCTGCCCTATTCCCAAATCCCTGTAATTCCACCCAACCTTCACATCTTTTGGACACTCATTTTAGCACAGCCAAACCACCTAACCGGCACATCTTTGGACTTGTGGGAGGAAACCGGAGCACCCGGAGGAAACCCACGCAGACACGGGGAGAACGTGCAGACTCCGCACAGACAGTCACCCAAGGCCGGAACTGAACCTGGGTCCCTGGCGCTGTGAGGCAGCAGTGCTAACCACAAATGTCAGTTGCGGGTTTCACTTTCACACAGGCATATTAACAGTTCTCTGTATGGGCATCCCTTTTCCCCACTTTGGGTCCTAGCGGAGGAATGCGGAAACCATAGCCCATGAACAAAACACTCAGGTGGTACACAGACCTTGGTTCCTCCTTTTTCCTTTAACGGAAAGAATTGAAAGAAAGGTAATCAAACAATATAGATACAGTGGCACAGGTGACGTTTTACAAAGTCAGTGGCCAGTAATGTAATTTGTGCAACTAAACAAGATGTTTATACTTTGTTTCGGAGTGTGTGTGTGAGTGAGAGAGAGAGATGTTTTTTTCTTTAGAAATTTAGAATACCCAATTATTTTTTTCCCAATTACGGGGCAATTTAGCATGACCAATCCACCTACCTTGCACATCTTTTTGGGTTCTGGGGGTGAGACACGCAGACACGGGGAGAATGTGCAAACTCCACACGGACAGTGACCCGGGGCTGGGATCGAACCTGGGTCCTCGGTGCTGCGAGGCAGCAGTGCTAACCACTGTGCCACCTGAGAGAAATGTTTTTTTAACAGGGATCTGTCACAATACTTGTCTGGTAATGCAACTTGTATTTATAGAGCACCTTCACTGTAATAAAATATCCCAAGGCTCCTGACAAACAAAATTAAAAGCTGAGCCACATGAAAGGAATATATTATTAGGAACATAGGAAATAAAAGGAATAGGCTATTCAGCCCATCGAACTTGCTCTGACATTCAAACAGATTATAGCTGATCATCTACCTCTATCCTATTTTTCCCACTATTCCCTGATGTCATTAGTACCTAGAAATCTATCGATCTCAGTCTTGAACATACTCAATGAATGAGCTTCCATAGGCCTCTGTGGTAAGGAACTCCAAAGATTCACTACCTTCGGACTGAAGTAATTTCACCCCACTCGGTCTGAATGACCTGCCCCTTAAGGGATAGGCTTTGAGGAGCGTCTTGAAGGATGTGAAAAGTGGAGGGGCAGAGGTTAGGATTGGGAGGGAGTTCCCAAGTTAAGGGCCCAGGCAGCTGAAGGCAAGGCCACCAAGTGAAAATAAGAAGTATTCAAGAAGCCAGAATTGAAACCAATTTAAATCTAAAAATTGCAAAAACAAAGTCTCCTCTGAATGAAAGTGGGATTCCTACTTAATCATAGAATTGTACGGCACAGAAGGCAGCCATTCAACTCTTTTTGTTGTACCAGCTCTTTGAACAAGTTAGTTCCAATCCCTGCTCTTTCCCCAAAGCCATGCATTTGATTTATATTGGAATGTTTCCATACAAAACAACTAACAGGTTTTATGCAGATGGATAGATTCCATAAAGGATAACTAACACTCTGTTAACAAGGCTCCGCACTGTTCTCAACATCAGCCAATTAAACATTAGGAAGACTGAAACCATTGTCTTTGGAGCCAACGTAATGTTTACAACAGCATCCCTCGCCACTGTCTCAGGCTGAACAAGGCTGTTAGCAACCTAGGTGCGCCGATTTGACATCGAGGTGACCTTCCGAGCCAAATCCTCTCCATCATCAACACCACCAACCATCACCCACCTCCATAATATCTCCAGCCCTGACTCAGTCCATCTACTGTGGAAACCCTCACACATTAGACCAGACTAGACTATTGCATTGCTTTCCTGCCTGCCATCCCATTTTCCATCCTCCATTAACTTGAGCTAATCGAAAACTCTTCTGCTCATATGCCAGCTCATATTACCAGCTCTAGTGGCACAGTGGCTAGCACTGCTGCCTCACGGCGCCGAGGTCCCAGGTTCGATCCCAGCTCTGGGTGACTGTCCGTGTGGAGTTTGCACATTCTCCCAGTGTTTGCCCACACAACCCAAAGATGTGCAGGGTAGGTGGATTGGCCACGTTAAATTGCCCCTTAATTGGAAAAAATGAATTGGGTACTCTAAATTTATAACAAAAAAATATATATTATTAGCTCCATTTGCTCATTACCCTGGTTCTCACTGATTTAAACATCCTTACCCTTGCATTCCAATAACTCCATGGGCCCCGCGCCTCCCAATTTCGATAACCTCCTCCAGCCCTACAACTCGCAAGAATTTTGCTTTCCAATGTTGGTTTCTTTTAGCAGCCGTCTTCAGATATAGAAACATTGAAATTCGCTTCCCAAACCACCCCATCACTGCTTCAAGGCATTTCATGGACCTACCACTTTCATCAAACATTTGGGCCCTTGTTTGAACATCTCCCTCTTTGGCTTGACATCAATGTTTTCAAGTCTTATTATGCTCCGTGAAGGTGCTTTGGCAAGTTTTTAAACATTGTTAAAGGCACTATACATCTGCTCAGAATGCCAATTCATCAAGCTGCAACATGCTTTCGAGTCCCAACACCTTATTGATGAGGCGGAGGAGCAGCAAAGAAAAAGAAAAGATGCACTCAGGAACCCGCAACCTCGTGGGATGTCCTGACTTATCTACCCAAAGAGACACACACAGGAAGTTCGGAGGATGCAAATCTTGTAAGTAACTCACTTTGCACATACATGACCAGTGAGCACTCAATTGTTCAGCAATTGGGAAGATTTTAAGGGAAATTATGTATAAATAAAAACTTTTATTAAATCAGATAAATGTTTACTTGTTTCTTGAATCTAATCTGGGCACCCACACAGCAAGGACCCTCATAATAAACCCTCAGTAAAAGCACCATGTAAAAGGAAGCCATTATCACTTATTTCGACTGAATGTTACTTTCATCATTCCAGTGTGTAGCACAGGCCTACACTTGGCCTAATCACAATAAAGTATTTTCCTTGGTCTGTGGGAGGTAGTAGCGACTTGGCAGAGGAGGTTGACCTGGAGGCGATTTTACTTAGCTCGGATTACTTCCAGGCAACATTTGGTTGCCCCTTTCCTCTTGGGAGTTTCTTCAGACCCATATAATTAAAGGGTCCCATGCTCAGGGTTATGACCCCCATGGCCAATGACAGAACCAGCAAAACTTCAGTTATGGTGGAGGAAGAGCTACAATCGAGGCACAATAGCAGTCTACAGGTAGTGGATCCTTCCGGAAGAGGACTTGTGTGTTCCAAACGCGAGGAAGGTAATGGGAAAGCACCCCAGATGCTTTTCCTTAGTCACATTGCTCATTGAAATTGAAAGTAAGTGACGTCGAAGGAAACCACAAGGAGTGGAGAGAAAGCCTACCCTTAGTACATGTGGATAGTGGTATTGATCTGCCTATGTTATTGCACCACATTCAGGGTGAGAAATGCTACCACTACCGACTCTGGGATACCCATATTGTCAATAAACATCCACAATCCTCCTCCTCCAGCTGCCATGCACCATGAGGGCAGTTGTGACCATCAACTTCCATTTGATTGATCATTGATTAGACAAAGTACGGCGGTGCTTTAGCATTGCCTTCGGCATTATGGCCGATGTGGCAGCTCTTAAACCCGTTTGGCCATGTTTTTGAACTCTCCAATCACACTAATTTTCAAGCATATAACAAGCTCCACTCACCACTCTGGATACCAAAGTTCATTTGTGATTGATAGAACACATTAAAATGAGAACATTAAAAATTGTTTACTTGGAATTATCCAGTATCAATCCAGCACAACCCTAGTCATAAAACAGATGAGCGGAGCTGTCTCAAACAAAACGGCATTTTCTTATTTAGTACTATGCAGTACCAGCCTTAGCTGGTGCGTGCTCTACATCTAACTGAAGTCAATTAGATTTGTTTTTGTCAACATAATTGGTGGGGTTTTTTCCCCAATTAGGGGGCAATTTAACGTGGCCAATCCACCTAACTTGCACATCTTTGGGTTGTGGGGGTGAAACCCACAAAGACACGGGGAGAATGTGCAAACTCCACACGGACAGTGGGCCAGGATCGAACCCGGGTTCTCGGCCCCATGAAGCAGCAGTGCTAACTACTGCGCTGCCCTACATAACTGGTGTTTTAAACACCCACCCCATGAATGTGTTGGCTCCTGTGATACAGGTCCATGGTATATCATGCTCCAAATTCATGTTTGAGTATTGCCGGGAGAGCAAACGGCAGCAAGGTATCCTGACCAGGGAATGTTGTGTGGTGAAGACAGAGTTCAGTTCAATTTTATCCTCACCGACTTGCAGCATTAATGCAAATCACAGGCTCTAAAAATGTACAAAAAAAACACCATCCGATTCAGGTGGAGATGCAGGTTCCAATCAGCAAACTTTTGATCTTAAGAGCTTAAGATAGCTACTTAAATCCCAGGAGATGAGAAATAAGTAACCCACTGACTTTTAGTTATTGAAAAGAATGAGTGAATCCACCATTATCTTTCAATTAACCCAAAAACCTTTTTCCAATGTTTCTCTCGGTGCTCAATGCACCTTTTAGGGATAAGGGAGAAATTGTGACAACTAACCGCATATCCCCGAAAACAGAGCAATTCCAGTCTCAGAAAACAGGAAGGAGTCTTTACACAACTGGAATATAGCTGAGACATGTTTCTGAACCTTTTATCCTCAAACAACCAGATTAATTTACTTTGCAGGAGAAAAAAAAAAAGTGCTGATAGGTTACATTCGCCTCGCGCCACACAAGTGCCAGGCAATGACCATCTCTTACAAGAGAGGATCTAATCACCGCCCTATGCCATTCAATGGCATTACCAATGCTGAATCCCCTACAATCAACATCCTGGGGGTTACCATTGATCAGAAACACAACTGGACTAGCCACATTAATACTGTGACTACCAGGACAGCTCAAAGACTAGGAATCCTAAGGTAACTCCACCTCCTGTCTCTCCCCTCTCCGCCTCCCCCTCCCAAACCTGTCCACCATCTAAAAGGCACAAATCAGGAATGTAATGGAATACTCTCCACTTGCCTGGATGAGTGCAGCTGCAACAACACTCAAGAAGCTCAACACCATCCAGGACAAAGCAGCCTGCTTGATTGCTACCCGTGCCTCAAAACATTCAAACCCTCCACCACCTGACTAACAGTGGCAACTGTGTGTACCATCTACAGGATGCACTGCAGTAACTCACCAAAGTTCCTTAGACAGCACCGTCCAAGCCCAAGACCACTACCATCTAGAAGGAGAAGAGTAGCAGATGCCTGGGAACCCACCAGCTGGAGGTTCCCCTCCAAGTCACTCACCACCCTGACTTGGAAATATATTGCCGCTCCTTCTCTGTCGCTGGAGCAACATCCTAGAACTCGCTCCTGAACAGCACAATCGGTGCACCTACAACTCCAGGACTGGAGCGGTTCAAGAAGGCAGCTTACCACCACCTTCTGAAGGGCAACTACGGATGGGCAATAAATGCTGGTCTAACTAGCGACACCCACATCCCGTAAATGAAAGAAAGGTGAGCAAGTCAACTCGGATTGGGTGAAGTGCAGTCATGGAGAAAGCAAGTAGGGAATTATATGCTCCTGGGCAATTAAATAAAAAAGGTGCATGGCTTGAACATATTCCTTTTGTTTGCAGAGAACAAGTGTGTGTGTATGAATGTATATCGTTTGCAGTAAGTGTAAATGAGTCACGATAAAAGAGTTCAACTGGTTATCTTAAATTAGTGGTTAGTTGGCTACACTATACTGCTGATCTACAGTTAAACCTGGTTATGCATTTTCTATCTCCCTGCCAATCTCCCTCCCTGCCAGGGCTGGTTTAGCACAGTGGGCTAAACAGCTGATTTGTAATGCATAACAATGCCAGCAGCGCGGGTTCAATTCCCATACTGGCCTCCCCGAACAGGCGCCTGAATGTGCCGACTAGGGGCTTTTCACAGTAACTTCATTGAAGCCTACTTGTGACAATAAGCAATTGTTATTAATATTAAGCCCCCCCCCCCATCCCCAAGATTGGCCAGTCCAGCTGAGTTCCAACAAAGCGGATCTGGGCAAGTCCAGGACTTAGAAATATCCAACAACATTGCCCATTTTGTTTTTTTGCATTTACTGCTATCACCAGACTTTACCATAGCAAAATAGCGTTGGGGTGGTGCAATATGGTGCTGCAAAACATTACTTTCTTTTCTTCATTTAAAAAAATTTTGAGTACCCAATTCATTTTTTCCAATTAAGGGGCAATTTAGCGTGTCCCCCTCACCCTCTCTGGGGGACTCCCGGAATCTGGCACATCATAATTGAAGGTTCTTTTCTTTTTGTGCCTCCGTAGATAGTTCAGGCAGTTCCACCAACACCCCGACTCCCGCCCTCCCACAACCCTACTTCCCCCTCTCTCTCTCTCTCTCTTCCCCCCCCCCCCCCTTACCCTTCTGTTGGTACAGAGACGAGGGTATCTCTCTTGCGCAATTTAGTGCGTGTACCATTTGTTTTTTGTACCACTGTGTTGTGAACTGTTTTAATAATCAGAGTATCCACCCCCAACCCCCTCACGTTGGTACTGAGGGGAAGGTACCTTGTTTCTCCAACATTAAATTAGTGTTTGTACCGTTTGGCCGTGTATATCTTTTTATTAAAACAGTAAAAATATATGGTCAATCCACCTACCCTACACATCTTTGGATTTGTGGGGGTGAAACCCACGCAGACACAGGGAGAATAAGGACAGTAACCCAGAGCCGGGATCGAACTTGGGACCTCGGCGACATTTGGCAGCTGTGCTAACCACTGTGCCAAAAACATTGCTCACTACAGAACTTCACCCTCTTAATTCAACTAGTGTGGTTTGGACATTGTTGTCCACTGTTGATCCCAAGGACAGGTTATATTTTTCACTTTAAAAAAATCCATTAAATTAATCTGTCAGGCATTTGCAATGAAGAGTACCACAACATTTCTTCTATTCTTAATAGACTTTATTAGGTTGTATACAATGTCTACAGCATAGTGGATAAAGAGTTAATGTTTCCAAATCATACAGGACTGCAATAATAGAATATTGTTAAGGACAGTTCAGTAGATTCAAGTTCATGTACATGCTGCACGAGATTAGTGAAAAGCAGGTTCAATAATAGACAATGGGCAGCTTGATGACTGAAATTAAGAACAGATGCACCCCCTCAGTCTGTGCAACATTCTAAAGGGGAACACAAGAAAGGCAACCACTTGGACAGTCTTGTAATAAATTAAAACCGGTTTAACAATCTAGATTGGCATAATATAGTCTCACCCCCTATTTAACACGTTAAAAAGATCCTGATCATTGCTGCAGTCAGCCGAGCAAGTCAAGGACGTTCAAGGAACAGTGGGTATTGGGCAATTATTGGGGCTTTTCAAAAGGTACAATTAGAAAAGCAATCAATTGGTGCAAAGTTTTTCTGGTTGACAAGATTCCCGTTCAACAAGTTGTTGAGCCAAAGAGCTTCAAGTTCACCCGGCAATTATTGCAACCGTGTGTGTGTGCGTGTGTGTGTGTATCAGATACATTTTCATTTTCTTGTAAAACAATCAATAGACTAAAATTCTTTGCTTTGCGGCTCCAACGCCGCTCATTTTAGAGAATCCTTAAAAACGGTCATGTTTACGAGGGAGCGGATGAATGGAAGGAAGGTGGAGATTCATCACAAAAGCTTGCACAGGAGGAAGAGGAGATGGAAGATAGCAGCTCTTCAGCTTCCCCAGGCCAGAAGTATTCAAAGGGAAAAAAACACCCTTACAGATGACACCCCTTTTGTGCGATTACAGCAAAGGATGAAATTAGCAGGTATATCCGGTTAGCATTCGATGCAGTTACATGCTGTATTTAAACTCCAAAGGAACCACGATCAGGGACAATTAGAAGTCACCAAGAAACATCCAAATCAAATGACCCCACTGCAGACCTCACCTACTCCACATTGAAGCTTTAAGCCGACATTTATTTTTTCTTATAAATTTAGAGTACTCAATTCATTTTTCCCAATTAAGGGGCAATTTAGCGTGGTCAATCCACCTACCCTGCACATCTTTGGGTTGTGGGGGCGTAACCCACGCAAACACGGGGAGAATGTGCAAACTCCACATGGACAGTGACCCAGAGCCGGGATTGAACCTGGGACCTCAGCGCCATGAGGCAACAGTGCTACTCACTGCGCCACCGTGCTGCTCATAGCTTTAAGCCAACATAAGCATTTGGACCAACATTTTATTTCCGGTCACATTACACGACCATATATTGACTGTAAATATCTGCTAATGATCAGGTTGGTCAGCCTCTGTCTCAATATTGATTAATATAGAGTTCAATTCTAAGCTATGGACATCACTTGGTAAAACCTTCAGTTTAAAAGTTTGCCCTTAAACAATCCCTTCCCCTCGATACACAGGATTTCCCTTCCAAATACATGACAAATGAAATTGCTTAAGGCTCATTAACAAGGCACCCTACAGCAGCTTTCAATAGATGCTTATTCTTAGAGATGTCGTCTGTACAGGGTGCATTAAAAACTATTTTGGTTGTTCTCTTAACCAGATTAACACCCTGCTGATGAAGTGAAGCAGAATAAAAACCAAGGAAATTGTACAAACTGGCATCAGTAGTGCCCTTACAGAAAAATGTAGATATTTGGAAAACAGCAAGTGTGCATAGAGAAAAAGTGATAAAAGATTAGCATTATTACATGTTGGAGAATATATATGAAAAGCACAGCAAGGACAGGAAACTGAACAAGTGGCATGTATAGCAGGCATTCTGTGGATATCCTATTGCAGACAGCTGTAGGATTTCAACTCCGCACACAACCACTTTTGTTTGCTCTAGAAGTAAACAAAACCCAAACTTAAAAGTTCAATTTTATTTCAAGATAGCTTTAAAACAACCATTTCATTCACATATTGCACATTGGAACCAATCGATGCTGCACCACATTAGGACACATCAGGTATAGTTCCCAAAACTAGTCACTCAGAACAGTTATTTCTGAAGTGAAGCTATTATAGGAGTTTGCTACCAGACCTGCTAGTAAGAGTCTTTGTGGGTTTTTTTTTTTTTTTATAGAAGTGTTTGGCTTAAAAAGACAGCAGTCTTTTAATTCACAATGCAGATATATTCTTGTGCATTTCAGTTACCACGAATAAAGCAATAAGTCAACAAAAAAAAAAAAATAGAGATTGGACCAAACAAAATAAAAATGAAGGTGAGGTAATTTAATAATTTAAAAACAGATTTGGTTTAGTTTTCTACCAGGAAAAAGACCATGGAGGTAAGGAAATCAATAGTGTAACAGTTCCCATTGGATCCTTCAAGGACGCCGCTAATGGGACCAGTTGTCAAAAATTTCCCCTGCGCTCGAATAGCCAACTGATTTTTCACCAACCCCTCCTCTCTTCACTATCCCGAGTACCACCTGGCAGTGTTTATCCATAAAGATTTCTACAGCAGCTATTAATATACTGAATCCTCAGCACTATTTGCCTATGGCAGAAAACAGGGATAGATTTCCATTTTTTGAAAGAGTTTTTACACCAAATTTAAAAAAAAAAAAGGAAAGCTGCTTTTGAAATTAAAAACACCAAGCAAATCCCCCAAATTGGAAGAATTAGTTTTGCATTTTGATTTCAGAAAGGATTAATGGAAAGGTTTGTATTGACATATCCACTAAAATATATATCCACACCCAACATGTAAAACCTCTTTCGATCCTCAAAATTAATTGGATATTAAAATAAAGACGTTTGTTTAAATAAAAACAAAAAACAAAATCTCATGGAGCTGCTGAGCTTTGGGGTAAAAGATGATTTGAGTTTGAAAATAATGCCCACCGCATAATGGATGGAGGATAAGCAGAATAACTGCCTGAATACATGTCTTTTAGAGTCCATTGCTTAAGCCGTCACTGGTACAGAAGGTAACTCTTCAGAGAGGCTGGTAGTGGTAGCGAGTGGATTTCATTCAAGTGATCCTTGCCTAGAGCGACCCGGACTGAACGCCGACAAAGATCCATCAACGGCAGTGGTTCAGCTGGAAAAGGAGAGAAAAATAAAATGTTAAAATACGGCTCCTTGTTGCATGATGCTATATTGCATTGCGTCTACATACAGTAACCAAAGAGCTGTGCAGAAGTTTAAACATGGAAAATATGCACTTCCTCAAAACGTGTTCCAACCTTCAAAAGGCATCAACATTGTCAAAGGTCCAAAAGTAAAAACATATCACCTACCGCACAATTATTCCCCTCCATTTTCACTTACCACTCTAACATACAACTGATTTTATTTAGTGTCCCGGGTTTCATGAATTATTAAACAAATTATTGCAACTACTGAATATTTTCAGGCAAGAAATGCAAAAGGATTTCCAAGTGATATAGTGAAATGACCTGGTGTTCCCTACACTAGACTAACTTCCAAAGGTTAGTGACAGAGTTGCATTTACACACTAGGTATTTGCATACAATAGCTTGGTTTATGGGATTAGACAGATGTTTCAAGTTAGCCACAACTATTTTCCTTTCTGTTCCCACTGTGTCTTGTATTTTGTAGTGCATGGAGCATTCATGACATTTAACATCCACAAAAAGGTTGCCCGAGGTGCTACAGGAAGAGCATCACTATGGAAATGTGACGAGTCTTCAGATTACAGTCCAGTCCTAATGAATAAATCAGCTTTGCACAATTGCACAAAATAAATTAATTAAGAGTTTTGCAGTGAAAAGTAGGATTCATTTTCAAATCCACAGGGAGAAACTAATCCTTCAGCTAAATGTGTTAACATGTCTGATCAGAATGCAGATTCAGCATCTTTGAATGACACAGCAAAGACAGTGGAACTGCTTCCTTGAAGGAATTGAGAAAGAGACTGATCCCAATCTTAAGCTGGTCAAGGAAGCCAGGTTGCCGAAGATAAAATTTTCTGAATTAAGTATTTATCCTTGCCCTACGAACCATTGACCACACTTTGCTCCATTCATTCCCACAAGGCTACTTCCATCACAAGCAAGTTATTTAATTTAAAATTACGAAACTTTACTTGACCAGCAACTTGGACACTATACGTTCATAAGATATGGGAACAGAATCAGCCATTCGGCCCATCAAGTCTGCTCCGCCATTCTATCATGGCTGATATGTTCCTCATCTGCTACCTACAATGTTACAAGCCAAGAGCTGGATTGCGAAATTACTGACAGCCAAGTTCCGCCCCCATTCAGAACAAAACCTAATTCAAGCAGGTCACCGCAAAATATGTTCTTATGAAATCAGAACATGATATTGGAAAAATTGTAACCACAAAATTATAACTTTCGTGCAGTCTGATGACACTGCACTTTTGTAATTCTTTCCAAGTTGAATTAGTTACAATGGATGAGTTTACTTAAAATCGATTACACGTTTTAACTTTCCCAGCTCTGATTAAAGGGAGTTGACCTGAACCGCTAACCGTTTCCCTCTCTCCAGATGCTGCCGAGATCTAGCATTCGGGCTTCCCAGTGAGGGTGCAATGAGATTGTGAATAAAGGATATTTAACCAGCGATGACCTGGTCAGAATCATTAGGTCTTCAACATCCATTCAATTTCTGGTATTTGGCAGTCCCGCCTCAGATCAATGCAGGCAGCAGGAAACAACACAGCAAAGGGTTTAAAATAGGAAAAGGTTGTTACAACGTATTGGCTGAAATCAGCTGCAAGATGTGATGAGGAATCAGAATTGATAATTTCCAACATATTTAATAGCTTTTGTTTTGTAATACCCAGTTTCAGCAACGTACAAACTAAGCTTATGATTCAGTCAGCACAGGGGAGCAGTTATCCTTCGCCTGAATAATGTATATACTTTTATACAAAAGAAAACACCATTCACAGAGTCAATGCGTGAAGCCTTGCTCTTCTTTTAAATAAATTTAGAGTACTCAATTCCCCCCCCCCATTAAGGGGCAATTTAGCGTGGCCAATCCACTTCGCCTGTACGTCTTTGGGTTGTGGGGGTGAGACCCATGCAGAACGTGCAAAACTCCACATGGACAGTGACCCAGGGCCGGGATAGAACCCGGTTCCTCAGCGGCATGAGGCAGCAGTGCTAACCACTGCGCCACCGTGCTGCCCATTACCTGACCTTAGCCAAATTGATCTTTTGAGTCAGCTGTTATACAGAACGTACAACAGCTTGTTTCACCCAAGTCGCCCTTGTTGATTGTTATCCTCCCCATGGATTACCCAGCCTGGGCCCGACATCCTTGCATTCCCTTTTTCTTTAAGCATGGGACTTGTAGTACAAGGGTCTGGCATATTAAAGGTTAGTGTGGGACTGAGTACAGTACTGCCCACACAAGTGAAGAGACCATGTGACCTACACCTGTGGGGTTAGTCTTGTGTTGGACAGAGCCCTGTGCACAAGCAAGCACAGGGACATCTCCCAGCTTGAATCCTCACTGTGTATATGCACATAGTCTTTGAAGACTTAAGACCTAGCCAACACTCAACATCAGGACAAATCCATCCTTGTACATCAACATTGTCTTTCAGCTTTTATTGTCAACTCTGGTGATGTGTTCCACAGCCTCACAGCCCTTGGTATAAATTAATCATTTATACGGAGTTGAATAACCTGGTGCTACACTTTCAAGTCACATTTTCCTTGCTTTAGAAACAGAGCGGCCCTTCGAGCCTGCTCCACCATTCATTATGATCATCCAACTCAATAGCCCAATCCTGTTTTCCCCCATATCCTTTGATCCCCTTCGCCCTTAAGTGCCTAGCACCGACAGTGCACCACACAAAGTTAAACTGCAACAAATGGAGTAAAGCTCAACTTTCCACGGAGCGATCTGCAGAAACGGTCAAACTGAACAAGTGGGTGAAGAGCAAGATCCACTGTTTTATTCAAGAGTAAACTTAAAAAAAAAGAACAGAATGCTAGTCCCTCTCGCAATGTAGACCAAATCCGACAGAACATACCAGAAAAGGACAATTCAGGCAATCACCATTAAGTGCGTCACTGCAGCTTAATCATCAAAATAAACAGAATGCTATATCTTTGCAATAATAGTGGATAATTTTGCATTTCTCAACATCCCTCAAGTCACAGGTTAGTCGGTATCTGAATCAAACATTTCAAAAATCAGTTGCAATCAGTGCCATTTGGAGAAGGCCACCCTTTCACGGTTTCAAAGTATACCCCCTCCCAAGCTCAAGAGAAACAAATTAAAGGGACATATTTTTTTCCACACCAGTTACCCGGTCCCATAAGTGCCAATTATTGTAAACCAATTAAAGATTATCCAAACTAATATCAAAATAAATGCTTGCAGTCAGTGGGGCGAGACAAACCATAGTCTGTAGGAAAATGCTACATGATTTCGTCATTTTACAAAGGAAGAGGGTGGCATTTACTAACATGAACTTAGAATCTCTTTCAAGGCAAGTCTGGGCATTAAATGAACAGGTGAGCGAGGAGTAGACACATAAAAACGATAACAGGCCACTCAAATGAGACAGAGAGAGAACCAGGACTTGCACATTGAGGAGATAGAAGGAACATTCTAGAGAGAGGTCTAGGTGTCAATGCCATGGTTGTCAAATGTAGGGTAAAAGGGGTCAAGGTTGGACTTAGCGTGTCTGAGAGAATATTGTAGGGACAGAGTTTTTTTTTTTTTTAAATGGGAGGAGCAAGACCGTGAAGGAATTGGACATGAGAATTTACATTTTAAACCATAGGCATTTGGAAATCACAGGTCAACATAGGTCAGTCAGGGCAGAGTGATGAAGAATAAAGGTAGGGCAAAACATTGAGTGATGGGAAGCCAGCCATGGTCAATGCCGGAGCTCAGAAGTGCAAGGATGACCCGGACGCAGGAATGGAGGTGAGCAAAGCTATGGGAAGTGGAAGGAGGCAACATTTGATAAAGGAGATTACAGGATTGGAAGCTCAGCTCAAGGTTGAAGTAGGATAAGGAGGTCTTGAACAATCTGATTCAACCAGAGGAAGAAGTGGTGGCACAAGTGTGTGGGGAGGGCCAAGAGTGTTGAGATAACTATATTTCTGTATCCAGTGTTGATTGAACTGCAGAGTTGGACATTATCTGCTCCCATGTGGGACTGAGCTAGTCTTTGAATCAGTTAGGTGAGGTCAGCTGTTCACAAAATAGATACCAAAAAAGGAGATGATCCTAATCTACAAAGCAAGACTACGTTTAGGACACAATCAATTTTGTGTAACATTGCCTATTGTCATGTGAGTGCCTGGCTGGTTTTACTGAGAGCAGCTAAAAAGTGCCTGGCTGGTTTTATCATAGATCATAGAATTTACAGTGCAGAAGGAGGACATTCAGCCCATCGAGTCTGCACCGGCTCTTGGAAAGAGCACCCCACCCAAGCCCACACCTCCACGCTATCCCGATTACCAAGTAACCCCACCCAACACTAAGGGCAATTTTGGACACTAAGGACAATTTTGCATGGCCAATCCACCTACCCCACACATCTTTGGACTGTGGGAGGAAACCGGAGCACCCGGGAGGAAACCCACGCACACACAGGGAGAACGTGCAGACTCCGCACAGACAGTGACCCAAGCCGGGAATTGAACCTGGGACCCTGGAGCAGTGAAGCAATTGTGCTAACCACATTGCTAATGTGCATTTTTTGCTGAGAGCAGCTAAAAAGTGCCTGGCTGGTTTTGCTGAGAGCAGTTTAAAAGTAGAAAGCTAGTTTGAGACAGCAGGTTGTGTGTGTCTGTGTGTTTCCAGAGGGTTTGCAGGAAGAAAGCAAGGTGCTGGAGCTGAAGTCACGCAAGCTAATATATCTCTGCCATTCAACAGAAAATATATATATCCTTTAACCTGATGTGATACTGTTTAAAGGTGTTAAGTCTTTTGGAAGTTTGAAGGAACATTTTAAGGAGTTATTTACTGTTGCAATATTTTCTGAGTTATCTCTGAAGTAAGGGGTGTTAAGAGATCCAATGTTTATTTAAGATGTTAAGTTGAGTTCATGGAATAAACAGTGTTTTGTGTTTAAAAACCCACGTGTCCATAATTGTAATATCACACCTGGGGAAAAAGCCGTGTGCTAGGAAAAGCAACAAATACATTAAAGGGAGAGGTTGGTTGAACTCCCATGATACATTTTGGGGTTCTGAAAACGCCTCGCCCATAACAATTGGGGGCTCGAGGGGGATAAAAGTCTATCTATTGGATTGGCTTTTGTGAACTTAAAGACAGTTGCTTTTCCGGTGTAGTATTTTAGTTTAAGTGGAGAGAGTGTTGTGAACAATGGCTCTTCCAGAGGCTCAGAAGTTTTTGGGGGTGGAGAATGTTACACGTAGTACCTTACAGACAGAAATGAAAAGCAGACGGTTAGATTTGGCAAGAACATTGCAGTTAACATTACCTGACAAAACGCGAAAATGGCTGTGGTTAAGCATTTAAGATGCCCGAGGTAGAGTTTGGCTCATTGGAAATGGCAAAAAATTCAGTTGCAAATTAAACAAATGGAACATGAGAAAGAATTAAAGCAGCTGGCATACGAGAGTGAGAGAGGAAAGAGAAAGAAAGAGAGAGGAAAAAGAAAAGGAGAGAGAAGAAAGAAGAGAAGAAAGAATAGCCCTAGCAGAACAAAAAGAAAAAGGGAGATACAGATCAGGGAAAAAGATAAAGAGAGAGAGTTTGAACTTCAGAAAATGGCCATGAAACATGACAATCAGTTAAAATTGGCAGACGTAAAGGGAAACGTACAGTTGGATGATAGTGATGAGGATAGTGAGAAAGAGCATCAAAGTCAAAGGCTTGGTGGGGATCTATTTAAATATGTCCAAGCATTGCCAAGGTTTGGCGAGAAGGAAGTGGAAGCCTTTTTAATTTCATTTGAGAAGGTAGCTAAACAAATGAAATGGCCACAGGACATGTGGGTGTTACTGATTCAAACAAAACTGGTAAGTAGAGCTAGTGAAGTGTTTGCATCACTACCAGGGGAGGTATCTGGAACATATGAGGAGGTGAAGAAATCTATCTTAAGTGCATGAGCTAGTGCCTGAAGCTTACAGACTAAGGTTTAGAAATTTAAGGAAAGAATTTGGTCAAACATACATGGAGTTTGAAAGGCTCAAACAAAGTAATTTTGATAGGTGGATAAGGGCTTTGAAAATAGACCAAACATATGAAGCGCTCAGAGAAATTATACTTTTGGAGGAGTTTAAAAATTCAATTCCTGATGTAGTGAGAACGCATGTGGAAGAGCAGAGGGGTAACACTGTGAGATTAGCAGCAGAAATGGCAGATGATTATGAATTAGTTCATAAATCAAAGATTGGTTTCCGACATCAGTTTCAGTCGGTGAGGGATAGAAACTGGGGACATGAGAAATACTCAAGTGGTAAAGGTAAACATGATTTGATGGGAGACAATAAAGAAAGTGTACCTCAGATTAAAAAAGAAATCCAGGAGGGTGGAAAAGAAATGAAAAGTTTCAAATGTTTTCACTGTAATAAACTAGGCCATGTAAAGTCACAGTGTTGGTGTTTGAAGAAAAGCACTGGGAAGGCTGATGTGGTAAAACAGGGGGGTTTGTTAGAGTGGTAAAGGAAAGTCCAAGGGAAGCGAAGGAGGTGCAAACGATTATAGAAGTAAGTTCAAGAAGTAATTGTTAAGAAGGTGCCAGATGTATTTAAAGAATTTACTTGTGTGGGTAAAGTTTACTCATGTGTATCAGGAGGAGCAGGTAAAAAAGTCACAATTTTAAGAGATACAGGGGCTAGTCAATCTTTCATGGTAAGAGATGAGGAATTATGTAGTTTGGGAAGAATGTTGCCAGAAAAGGTGATGATATATGGAATTCAGGGTGAGAGGAGTAGTGTTCCATTATATAAGACAAGGTTGGAAAGTCCAGTGAAGAGTGGTGAAGTGGTAGTAGGAGTAATAGATAAACTATCTTGTCCAGGAATACAGTTCATCTTGGGTAATGATCGCAGGTGGGAGTGATGCCTACTGTGGTTGATAAGCCAATGGAAAATCAGTCAACTGAAGTGTTGAAGGACAAATATCCTGGGATTTTTCCGGATTGTGTAGTAACAAGGTCACAAAGTCACAGGTTAAGCCAAGAGGAGAAATCGTAGAGTGAAGATGAAGTTGAAGTGCAATTATCAGAAACAATTTTTGATCAGATGGTTGAAAAAGAACAAGAACAGGTGGAGGACGAGGCGGATATTTTTAGTTCAGGAAAATTGGCAGAGTTACAACAGAAAGGTGTAGAAATAAAACAGATATATCAGAAAGCATATACGGAAGAGGAATGAGAGAGTATACCAGAGTGTTATTACCGTAAAAATGATGTCTTGATGAGAAAATGGAGACCTGTACATATGCAGGCGGAAGAAAAGTGGGCAGAAGTTCATCAAGTAGTATTGCCGG
The DNA here is from genome assembly GCF_047496885.1 of Scyliorhinus torazame. NCBI lineage: Eukaryota > Metazoa > Chordata > Chondrichthyes > Carcharhiniformes > Scyliorhinidae > Scyliorhinus > Scyliorhinus torazame. Next base: position 10,074,797 of record NC_092722.1, read on the forward strand.
TAGGGTATAGAAAGGAGGTGTTGCTTGTTAAACATGAGGTACCAGTGGGAGGTAATTTGGGAATAAGGAAAACGCAAGCTAAAATCCAGAAACAGTTTTATTGGCCTGGAAAATGTAGTAAAGATGTAGTTAAATTTTGTCAATCATGTCACACATGTCAAGTGATAGGGAAACCTCAAGCAGTGATAAAACCAGTGCCCTTAATACCCATTCCAGCATTTGAGGAACCTTTTACAAGGGTCCTAATCGATTGTGTAGGACCGCTTCCTAAAACAAAAAGTGGGAATTGATATCTTTTGACTGGAATGGATGTGTCTACTGTTTCCAGAGGCCATTCCAGTACGTAATATTACAGCTAAAAGGATTGTGGAGGAATTACTTAAATTCTTTACTAGATATGGACTACCCACAGAAATTCAATCGGATCAAGGAACGAATTTTACTTCAAAGTTATTCAAAGAAGTTATGGATAGCTTCGGAATAAAACAATTAAAATCAACTGCGTACCATCCAGAATCGCAAGGAGGGTTAGAAAGGTGGCATCAGACATTAAAGACAATGTTGAGGGCGTATTGTCAAGATTATCCAGAGAATTGGGATAAAGGAATCCCATTCGTATTGTTTGCAATTAGGGATGCACCTAATGAGTCTACCAAATTTAGTCCTTTTGAACTCATTTTTGGTCATGAGGTAAGAGGACCACTTAAATTGATTGAGGAAAAATTGGTGGGTGAGAAATCGGAAATTACACTATTGGATTAAGTGTCAAATTTTAGGGAACGATTAAATAGAGCAGGTGAATTGGCTAGACAACATTTGAAAGTTGCACAAAATGTAATGAAACAGGTAGCGGACAAGAAATCCAAAGTTCGTAGTTTTGGCAGTGGGGATAAAGTTTTAGCGTTGTTACCAGTGGTAGGGGAGCATTTAAAAGCTAAGTTTTGTGGACAGCATCAGATTGAAAGGAAATTAAGTGAGGTGAATTATGTGGTTAAAAACACCAGGTAGAAGGAAGACTCACCGAGTGTGTCATGTGAAGGTACTTTGAAAGGGAAGAAGAGAAAAAGGAGAAGGTTTTAATGATTCTAACTCAAAGTGACGAACCAAATCCAGATGACTGTGAATTTGACATACCTCAAATTAAATTGGAAAATGAGGATGTTCTTAAAAATTGGGATGAATTGTTAAGTTACCTTCCAGAGGAAAAATGAACTGACCTGAAAGAGTTATTGATATCACATGGGCAAGTTTGTAGCGATAAATTGGGAAGTACTAAAATGGCTATACATGATGCAGATGTGGGAAATGCTGTTCCTATCAAACAACATCCATATAGACTTAATCCTTTAAAATTGGCACAGGTTAACAGAGAGATTGAGAGTATGCTGAAGAATGGCATAATTGAAGTGGGTTGCAGCCAATGGAGCTCACCCGTCGTGATGGTACCTAAACAAGACGGTACCCAACGGTTGTGTGGACTATCGAAAGGTGAATGCAGTTGCAAGAGCGGACTCTTATCCTATCCCACGTTTGAAGGATTGCATTGAGAAAGTGGGACAATCTGCTTTTATTTCCAACTTCCAGACATGGAAAGAACATTTAAAACAGCGTTCTTCGATCGACTTCAGGAGGCGGGTTTGGTGATGAACCTAGCCAAAAGTGAATTTGGAGAAGCCCGAATCACTTTCCTTGCGGAGTTTCCGTTATCCGCAAGACGAAGGGAAATAATGCGATTTCTTAGCACGAGTGGATTTGATCGAACATTTGTGCAAAAGTTGTGGCGTGATTACTCCACTGATGGAATTGCTAAAGAAACCTAAAAAATGTCAATGGACAGCGGACTTTCAACAGGCATTTGACTGCCTGAAAGCGGTGATCACCAATGTTCCTGTATTGGAGAATTGCAAGGGACTCTGTGGTCAGATTGAACTAAAGTATCTGATTCTGAAGAGAAATGCCGAGGTATAGAGGACTGGATGGATCGTGCAGAGACTTTGTTCAAACAGACTGTCAATCGAGAAGGATTTTGGTTGGAGGAAGAAGAACAAAAAAAAAAATGGACTATATTATTATACCTGTTTGAGGGTGTTGTTTTCTTTAAATGAAAATGTATATTTACTGTGTACATTTCTTAGTGGATGGTGCAAAAGTGAAAAATGAAACCATCCTGAAGTTGATGGTTTATTTTTTTTTCTTGGGGGGAGGTGTCATGTGAGGATACCTTTAAGACATGGATATTTAAGCAAAGTACCTTTAAAAAAGCAGTGATGTCAGAGAATGGGTGGGGCTGAGTTCAGGTCAGCCATTTTGCAGTTAGAGTTTTGCAAGTTTGAAAAGTGCCTGGCTGGTTTTGCTGAAAGCTGTTTAAAAGTAGAAAGCTAGTTTGAGACAGCAGTTGGTGTGTGTCTGTGTGTTTCCAGAGAGTTTGCAGGAAGAAAGCAAGGTGCTGGAGCTGAAGTCACCCAAGCTAATATATCTCTGCCATTCTGCAGAAAATATATATATCCTTTAACCTGATATGATACTGTTTAAAGGTGTTAAGTCTCTTGGAAGTTTGAAGGAACATTTTAAGGAATTATTTACTGTTGCAATATTTTCTGAGTTATCTCTGAAGGGGTGTTAAGAGATTCAATGTTTATTTAAGATGTTAAGTTGAGTTCATGGAATAAATAGTGTTTTGTGTTTAAAAACCCACGTGTCCATAATTGTAATATCACACCTTGGGAAAAAGCGGTGTGCTAGGAAAAGCAACAAATACATTAAAGGGAGAGGTTGGTTGAACTCCCATGATAAATTTTGGGGTTCTGAAAACGCCTCGCCCATAACACTAGTGTGTTCCTTGCAGTGGGTGGCATGGTAGCACAATGGTTAGCCAGGGTCACGGCCTGTGCGGAGTCTGCATGTTCTCCCCGTGTCTGCGTGGGTTTCCTCCGGGTGCTCCGGGATTTTCCGCCCACAAGTCCCGAAAGACGTGCTCTTGGTGAATTAGACATTCTGAATTCTCCCTCTGTGTACCCGAACAGGCACCGGAGTGTGGCGACTGGGGGCTTTTCACAGTAACTTCATTGCAGTGTTAATGTAAGCCTAACTTGTGACACTAATAAAGCTTAAGATTAATTAAGATATAGAAGGAATTCCTATATCCAAAATAGGAACAGGGTGTGCTCATTCCATTGATGGTTGCTGGAAAAAAAAAATAGATCATGCCTTCGGTCATTAAAAGAGCAAATCTCATTCTTTGGGATGAGAATGAAGGGATTCTGATTCCACAATATTTGAACAGTTTAACCTATCCCACGATATTTGAACAGTTTAACCTATCCATGTATCAAACAATTATAAATAGATTGAACACCACAGAGGTTGTTAACAGTGTGCGAGCGAGCAAAATAACGAAAGAGCGAGAGAGGGGCAAGCTTGGGGAACTCGGAACACGAGGACATTCTGCCCCACCATTCAATTAGAGAATGGTCAATTTACATCTCAACTCCAGTCACCCCCCTTGGTTCAATAATCCTTAATTCCCTGACAAACAGAAGTCCATCAATCTCCATTCCAATATTTTCAATTGATCCCCAGCCTCAACAACTTTTGGGAAACAGTACTGCAGATGCCCGCCACCCTTGCAGATGAAGCACCATCTGGACATCACCCAATTGTCCTCACACCAATTAGGAAAGGTTACGCCTCTATGTTCTGAACTTCACCTATTAAGAAAAATAGTTCCCATGTACACCATCAAATCCTTTAATCACCTTAAACCTGCGTTGCTCCAGAGTGACCTACCAAGAGTGGACGTTGCAGATGCAGCGCATGGTGGTGGGTGCCAATCATGCAGATTTTCAGACAAGCACATCGTGTCACTGTGATCTGTTCATTTTCACCCCGTCCCCCCAAAAAGCCATGTAGTGTTCAAAAAACCTTCCGTAGGAGAAAGTACAGCAAGTTACCAAGTGAAACAAGTGCTTTAAGCTAGGGTCAGTAACAGAACAGCTGCTGTCCAGCTGCCGAGTGCCTCTAATCAGCTCTGGAAATCTGATAGTATCCTTGTTCATCACCCGGGGACAGGATGACTGATAGCACACTTCATGGACAAAGCGATGTTTTGTATGTAAAACAGCTCCACTACCCGAGAACCGGCAAATACAGGACAACTGACCTGCTTCAGAGGAATAAACAGAGCATAAAAGTACACCGGTGTAAAACTCAAGATATAAATAGAATCAAGAAAGCTAAGAAGATGAAGGGGCAATCTCCGAATAAACTGTAAACTGGCACAAAGGATATGTTCCGGCTGCCCTCAAAAGGGTCAAGTTACTCGGGTTAGAGCAGCAGATTCCACTGTACAGCTCCTTGGAGTAACTGGGCTGTTCAGTGGCTGCTAAAGTCCGCCCATTGTTCTGACGGATGCAGGGGACACGGCCAAGAAAAGCAGACTGACCTTTCTAGATGGATCCTAAACTCAAGAAGTGCAACAGTCAAACTAATTGACGAAAACAAAAGTTGTGTTAATTCAGGCTCTTCCAGGAGATCTGCTCTGCTGGTATTTAAACTTTCTGCAGCAGGAGTCTGGATCTGAAAACAAGCAACGTCCAACTGCATTGAAACTCTGTAGTGCAATTGGACGCCTCCTTTTCAGCAATACTCAATTCTGTACTGACAAGTGACTTGGGGTAATTTCCTTCAGCTAAAGTGTTCACAATAACACATCTTTACATCCGAAACTCTAATATATTGGAACTGATCCTCCTCAGTTAGAATTGGCTGTTCAGATGTTGATACTAGGGGCGCAATCTCCCCAAAAGGGAACAAAGTCTCCGAGCGAGTGTGTTTAGCCGCATGTTTCCCGGCACTCGCAGTGGCTATTCAACGCGACTCGCTTGGATAAGGGGTCTAAACGGAGAACGAACGGCTGAGGCTGCACATTGGGAGCTCCACTCGCCGGATCTCCCATTGCAGCGACAGATCGGGGATCTCCGAGGCCCACAAAATAAATCAGACCTCTCCAGCCCAAATGAAACACGGGAGGGCCCTCTGCCCTCTGCTGCCCCCCCCCCCCCGCAATACCCATGGTGGGCAACCACGGCCCAATCGCACAAGTGCACAAAATGCCAGCTTGGCACCATGGCAGTGCCAACCTGGCAGTGCCCTTGCAAGCTGGCACCCAGGTTGCACTGCCTGAGTACCAAGGCAGCACCAGTGCCAGGACACCACCCTGCCCTTGGGCGACCCCTATGTGTGCCGATCTGTCTGGGCCCCGTTTAGGAGGACCAGTACCAAACATTGTTCGCCCAAGGTCCCCGAGGCTGGACATTATAGAGCAATGCTTACTGCCTTGCTTTAATATGCAGATTTGCCAAGAACTGATCTCGCCCATGGTGGGCAGGAATCCTCTTGCAACATCTCACGAGACTAGTGTTGAATCTCACAAGGCGTTGAAAGCCCGGTCGATCCCGGGAGCGGGGACTCCCGGCTTTCACCGGCCACGCGGCGAGATGCTTTTCCGGCGCAGGTGGGCGGGTGATCGCTCCCTAGGTCCATTTCTTCAGAGTTGAACGGTGAGTGGTGAGAAGAGAGAGATGGTGGTTAATGCAACTCTGTGCTGTAAGGTCAAAACTAAACACAGCACAGTTCAGCCCAGCCATTAACAGAATCCTCACCAGGGTACACCCAAAATAGTGCCCCAAAATCACACCCAAAATAATGCCCCCAAATCAGTATGTGAAGTAAAAGCTACAGACCAGAAAAGGCAATTTAGAAATTCAGGCCAATTAATTCAGCCAATTATATAAAAGCTCTTTTTTTTTAAAAAAGCAAAACAAAAAGGCACACTAAAGCATTAAAAAATTCACTTGCATTATTCTCATGAGCACAGTGAGCCAAACTGTACAAGACGCAAGCAGACACAAGTTACAATAGAGTCTTAATATTCAGACACAATTATGTGCCATCCCAAATACAGACAGGAAATGTCACAAGACAAATCCCTCTAATTGCTTCATCGTGTAGCCTGCCAGCTTCCTCGTACATTCGCACTGTTCCAGCTTCATTTCTTGCATTTGGATCTTGTTGCCACACATTGTGGACCAAGATTTGCACATTTTTCATGATTATATAGATCACTCTTCCCACCCACATGCTTTATTGGGATTCAAATGGATCAATCCATCCAACTACTACAAAACGCTAGTAGGTTAACTTTAGGGCAGTGTGGGTCTCCTAGATGTCAATCTTGTTCAGTGGCAACGTTGCTGCTCTGAATCAGGTTCCATCCCAACCCGAGAACACTCATCGGAGGCTTGCAACATTAAAGGAAGTAGGTTTCGTTGGAATCTGACCACGGGCACGTTTAGTCATCATTCTGCCTCACCCAATATCATATGTTGCCAGATTTGTTATACTTTAACTGGAGTTTTCTGGTGTGCCATCCCGTCAGTGGCAGACCCCTGCCATAGATCTGCCCCATATAACAGGAAACCCCCATCGCCAGTGGAAGGATCAGAAAATCCCTCTGTTGACCAATGGTAGGCCACCGCTGCCACGAAACACACTTGGGAGAGGGGGGTGGTGGAAAATCCCACCCTGTAGGTTTGTTCCAGAACCAAAAACCTCCAGCTCTACAACTGCAGATATGGTAGTCCAAACATCAGGAGCGTTGGACATCGGTGCGTTAACGGTGGGAGCTGGGATAAGATTGGTGCCAGCTGGACATCGCTGGCCTTCTGCTCGGAAGTTAAAATCACAAAGAAGGTGTTGGCTTTATAAACGGATCAGCAAAAGAAAGAGTTTGAAGAAAGTTGTTCGAGAACAAATTTGGTCCAATCTCTATTCATGCTCTTCCCCCAAACGAAAAAATGCTGCTGAAAGCATTTACCAAACAAATGACAAATAGATTGGCTGGAGAGTTTAGAACGGAGAGTTTAGAACGGAAAGCAATACATGGAGTCTCCCTACATTTGACCTGTGTATGCACACATTGCTTAATGTTCAGCACCTTGGGGAAACCGGACGAAAAACAAAAAGTTTGCCGATTAGTGTAATTAGAGCTTGGAAAAATTATAAAAAAATAAATGTTCCATGGAAATCTCCAGAAAATACTGGACATTTTGGGTCAATGAAAAAAAGGTGGATTTATACAGTGCAATTCATGACCTCAGGATGTCTCATAGCTCTTCAAAAAGGGCATCGGAACAGTCCTGCTTGCAATGCTGGAAATGCTGCATAAATTGCACACAGCCAACTCTCTTTCCTCCCCCCCCCCCCACCCCCCCCCCCCCCCAATGAAACACATTCCATTTGGACACGGATCAACAGGGCTTGCACTAAGGAGGTGGTCCATCACCTAGTACCTGACCAAGAGCACAATTCAACTTCACGCAATTTCTGTGCAAAGCTCAATATTTTAGCAGGAGTCTCTGACTGGTGACCTGCAATGGGGGCGGTGGAAGATTTTTCCGATTTGCCCTTAAGGATCTTACCCTTAACACCATGGGCTTTTAACTTACTTAACAGTCTCCTATGTGGCACATTGTCAAAGGCCTTCTGGAAATCTAAATAAATCACGTCCACTGGTTCTCCTTTGTCTAACTTGCTTGTTACCTCCTCAAAGAACTCTAACAGATTTGTCAGACACAACCTCCCTTTGACAAAGCCATGCTGACTCAGTCCTATTTTACCATGCACTTCCAAGTGCTTCACGATCTCATCTTTAATAACAGACTCTAAAATCTTACCAATGACCGAAGTCAGGCTAACCGGCCTGTAATTTCCCGTCTTCTGCCTCCCTCCCTTCTTAAACAGTGGTGTTACATTAGCCACCTTCCAATCCTCTGGGACCCTTCCTGCCTCCAGTGATTCCTGAAAGATCACCCCCAATGCCTCCACAATTTCCTCAGCTATCTCTTTTAGGACCCTGGGGTGTAGTCCATCCGGTCCAGGTGACTGATCCACCTTCAGACCTTTCAGTTTCCCCAGAACTTTCTCCTTAGTAATGGTCACTGCACTCACCTCTGCCCCCTGGTTCTCCTGGAGCTCTGGCATCCCACTGGTGTCTTCCACTGTGAAGACTGATGCAAAGTAACTATTCAGTTCATCTGCCATTTCTTTGTTTCCTATTATTACTTCTCCAGCCACATTTTCTAGTGGTCCAATGTCTATTTTTGCCTCTCTCTTACCTTTTATAAATTGAAAAAATCTCTTCCCATCTTCCTTTATAGTACTAGCTAGCTTGCACTCGTACTTCATCTTCTCCCCCGTTCTTGCTTTTAAAGTTGTCCTCTGCTCGCTTTTAAAAGGCTTCCCAATCCTCTGGTTTCCCACTAATGCTCGCCACTTTGTATGCTTTTTCTTTAGCCTTTATGCTATCCTTCACATCCCTCGGCGGCCATCGATGCCTTGTCCTCCCCTTAGCATGTTTCCTCCTCCTTGGGATGAATTTCAGTTGTGCCTCCTAATAACCCCCCAAAACTCTGCCATTGCTGTTCAACTGTCTTCCCTGCTCGGCTCCTTCTCCAATCAACTCTGACCAGCTCCTCCCTCATGTCTTTGTAGTTACCCTTATTTAATTGTAATACTGTTACATCTGATTGCAGCTTCTCCCTCTCAAACTGCAGGGTAAATTCCATCATATTGTGGTCACTGCTCCCTCAGGGTCCCTTCACCTCAAGTTCCCTAATCAAGTCTGCCTCATTACACATCACCAAATCCAGAATTGCCGGTTCTCTAGTAGGCTCTGTCACAAGCTGCTCCAAAAAACCATCTCTTCGACATTCCACAAATTCCATTTCCTGGGATCCACTACCAACCTGATTTTCCCAGTCCACCTGAATATTGAAGTCCCCCATGATTATTGTAATATTGCTATCTCCTGATTTATTTTCTGCCCCACATCCGGACTACTGCTAGGGGGCCTGTACATAACTCCCTGGCTTGTTTAGCACACTGGGCTAAATCGCTGGCTTTTAAAGATGACCAAGGCAGGCCAGCAACACGGTTCAATTCCCGTACCAGCCTCCCCGAACAGGCACCGCAATGTGGCGACTAGGGGCTTTTCACAGTAACTTCATTGAAGCCTACTTGTGACAATAAGCGATTTTCATTTCTTCATTTTCATCAGGGTCTTTTTACCTTTGCGATTCCTCAGCTCTACCCACAGAGATTCTATGTCTTCAGATCCTATATCGCTCCTTGCTATCGATTTAACTTCATTCCTTACTAACAATGCAACACCGCCCCCTTTACCCATCTGCCTGTCCTTTCGATAGGACATATATCCATGGATTTTTAGATCCCAGCCCTGATCCCCTTGCAGCCACGTCTCTGTGATGCCCACATCGTACCAGCCAATTTCAATGTGCGCAACAAGCTAATTTACCTTGTTCCGTATATTGCGCGCATTTAGGGTACAACACCCTCAATCCTGCATTGGCCACCTCCCTTTTCACACACTCCTCAGTCACTGTACCCTGTACTGTGGCCCTTTTTGAACTTTGACTATGGCTTCTCTGCCTTGCACTTTCCCCCTTACTGCTTTTTGTTCCTGGCCCCGTTTTACTTCCCTCCGACTTCCTACATCGGATCCCATCCCCCTGCCACAGTTTAAACCCTGCCCAACAGCTCTAGCAAACACACACCCCGCCCCCCCCAGGACATCGGTTCCAGTCCTGCCCAGGTGCAGACCGTCTGGTTTGTACTGGTCCCACTTCCCCCAGAACCGGTTCCAATGCCCCAGGAATTTGAATCCCTCCCTCCTGCACCATCCCCCGAGCCACGCATTCATCCTATCTATCCTGACATTCCTATTCGGACTAGCTCGTGGCACTGGTAGCAATCCTGAGATTACTACCTTTGAGGTCCTACTTTTTAGTTTAACTCCTAACTCCCTGAATTCAGCTTGTAGGACTTCATTCCATTGGTGCCTATGTGCACCACGACAGCTGACTGTTCACCCTCCCTCCCCCAGAATGCCCTGCAGCCACTCCGAGACATCCTTGACCCTTGCACCAGGGAGGCAACATACCATCCTGGAGTCTCGATTTCGTCCGCAGAACCGCCTGTCTATTCCCCTTACAATTGAGTCCCCTATCACTATAGCCCTGCCATTCTTTTTCCTGCCCTCCTGCGCAGCAGAGCCAGCCACGGTGCCATGAACCTGGCTGCTGCTGCCTTCCCCTGGTGAACCATCTCCCTCAACAATATCCAAAGCGGTATATCTGTTTTGCAGGGAGATGACCGCAGGGAACACCTGCACTGCCTTCCTACTCTTGCTCGGTCTTTTGGTCACCCATTTTCGATCTCCCTCAGTAACTTTCACCTGCGGTGTGACCAACTCGCTAAACGTGCTGTCCACGGTGTCCTCAGCATCGCGGATGCTCCAAAGTGAGTCCATCCGCAGCTCCAGAGCCGTCAAGCGGTCTAACAGGAGCTGCAGCTGGACACACTTCTTGCACGTGAAGTAGCCAGGGACAGTGGACGTGTCCCTGAGCTCCCACATCGCACATGAGAAGCATGACACGGGTCTGGGATCTCCTGCCAGGTCTTAAAGCTTCGGTTAACTACAATTCCAAAAAACGAAAGAAAAAATAAATAAATAGACAAATGGAAAGGAAAACTACTTGCCAGTCACTTACCAACGATAAAAAGCACCTCCTCCCAACCCAGCTTCGAATTCACACCTAGCTTCAAATTCCCAAACTCACTCTTCGCTGTGCCTCACTGGGAGAGAGTTAAAATTGCTCCCCCCCCCCCCCCCCCCCACCTGCTTTTAGGTCAAAGTAGCTTAAGGTGAATGACACTTAACCGCCAACCAGTTATGTGAGGGTATCATTTTTTTAAAGTACTAATGTAACACTGCTCCTGGGCATGAATGAGGTTGAATTTCATTTATGCACATTTGCGGATGGTGAAACACGGAGGCCATGTCATCTTTGGGGAGCAGCTCAGCCATTGACGAATTCATTTTCAAAGCCGTTTTTCACATGAGGGTGTTTGGACAGCCTGTTTGGAACATCTTTTTATGGCCATCAACATGTAATCTAATGTGCACATGAACGGATTTCCCTCAATAGCTAACTGGCTGCATACAATTGCACAATTAGCATAATGTGAAAATGGGAACTTGGGGTCAGCCTATCTCCCAGTGACATGAATTGTTCACAGAGGGAGGTTAGACGAGCAAGTCCAATTTTTCAGCCGTCATTTGTTGAACATTACAAAACCATAACTCCATTCTCCATGCACCTAATGCCCTCTGTACAGATCAAAGACAGACTAATGTCACTGACAAGACAACATGGAGCAAAGCTCTTTAAAAACTGGTTATCCATAACCACCACAGCACAAACTAGTGACTTGGCATCACCAAAGCATTAATACTGGCCTAAACAACACACAATGCTGCCTTTTCATTATACGTAGACTGACAGCCACCAACGTGGCAATCCACACCCAATGCTAACTGGGTGTACCAGACAAATTGCATCAAAGTTAGACAGATCAACGCAACAGACTTGATACCCAATCAGTATATCACAAGTCTTGCTTTTCGCTTTCTACCCTGGAAACCGTTAACCATCAACAATGAAGCTAGACACCAGTCAGAAGAAAATAGTTGACAAACTTGCATTCCGTTTTAACAAATACACACAGGGAGCAGTTTTTAAATTCACATTCATTTTAAGATCAAGCCTCCAATTCAAAACCACCTACACAGGACAGTTCCCGTAAAGTGAATTAATTCACAAGCTTAGAAATAATGCAGGCTTTTGAGTCTCAAGATTAAACCACCCACAAGCTGTACACAAGAACCTTCCAGGATGCCATGCCGGGAAGTTGGGAATCATTTGCATTAGTTCACAAGAGAGTCTAGACAGTGGGCTGGTCCTCATTTTTCAGAAGAACATTTGACTGTAAATAGTAGCAATGCCTCAAAACAATTGTATTTGGTGGTTTGACGTTGCAGCTAATGACACAGGATTTCAAACGTCTCAGAATTACATCATCTCCCCCCCCCCCACAGCCTCCTCATCATGGAATAATAACCGTTGATCTTCCCCTCTTGTGCCAAATAATATTCATTATTGCTGACATTGGTTGTATTTTTATTTTGGAAGACATGACCAGAATTAAATTGAAAGCTGCCTCTGTAGCTGTCTGGAGTCTGGATAGGATTCCGTTATGGTTGTGTTTCGTTTTTAAACAATCGGTAATGTGATTGCAATTGCAATCATCAGAAATTTATATTCTGCCTTCAGACTAGACAACCAACAGTCCCACCAGTGATTTGGGAAACTGTACTTTTACACAACACTTCTGTTCAGTTTTTGGCCAGCCACCAAAAGCAGAGAACGATGTACGGTCACAGTAAGCTAGAAAAAAAAAGGTCACCAACAACTATGATCACCAATTGAGCGGTGGTGGTATGGTTGTGAGCATAGCTGCCTTCCAAACAGTTGACCCCCGTTTAATTCCCGGCGATTGACGCGCTGATTTATTTAAAAAACTTTATATGCCTCACAGCGCCAGGGTTCAATTCGGACCTCAGATGACTGTGTGTGTGGACTTTGCATGTTCTCCCAGTGTCTGCGTGGGTTTCCTCTGGGTACTCCGGTTTCCTCCCACAGTCCAAAGGTGTGCAGGTTAGGAGGTGCCCAAAAGGTTAGGTGGGGGTGACAGGGATTGGACGTTGGCAGGGTTCTCTTTAGCAGGGTTCTCTTTAGCAGGGGCGTGCAGACTCGAGGAGCCAAATGGCCGCCTTCTGCACTGTATGATTCTGGCTCACTTGTCACTCTGGGTGCATTTCAACCGATTGCCAAACAGCACAGTCCATTAATTCCATCCCCAAGTCTCTCTTTCTTCATGGCATCCTTAAAATCTACCTCCTCAATCAAGATTTCCTCTACCAATACAGAATGGTCCACTGTCCTGTTTCTTCTGTGGATGATTGGGTCTTGTTGAGAATCATAACGGGTTGTGTGCACAAATGTTCGCTGGCTTTAGCGATGTTGGATTTGCCAGGTGTGAAAAGAAACAAATCCACATTCACGAGAACAGGGATTTTAGAGAATTCAGGACAAAGTCCACTTTGCGAATAGTCCAAACCTTTTTTGAGATGAAATGGTTTGGCACAGGCCATTGGCACTAAAAAAAAAAAAAGGGCAAACTGACTTCAGACAGGAAATCCAAAAAGGACCAAGTGACACATTCCAGGTCAAATGGTTACACAAAACATTCAGCTATTGATTAAACAGTATGGCCTATTCCAGCACAGTGAAATAACTCTCACCTCTGAATGAGGGCGTAGGTGGCGTGATGCAGGCCCTTGTATGGGAAAGATCCAACGTTACTACACAACCACCATTATTTACACAGCACTTAACAGAGAATTTGACCCTAAACCGTACAAGAACTATTAGGACAGTTGACCAAAAACTTGGTCCTAGCTTCTTTTCAATATCCGTTTTCTTTTTTAAAAAGAAAAGGTGTCCCATCATGCTAGCTTTCCTTTTAAAAACTAAATTGCGATAACTGTTGCAACTCAACAAGTTGTTAATCAATGAACAAATACAGGGGGGGTTGGGAAAACATAGAAATAGATTCTGATTGACCCCCCTCCTCCGTCTCTTCCCCCAACCTTCGCCATCACCTATCCGGGGAGCTCCCTTCATCAATTCAAAAGGTGCCAGGTAACCAGGGTCAAGGGCCCAGCCACGCTGCTTTTGAAAGTTATTAACTTAAGTAGCAATAGCTGCACCCTCCAAACAGCAGGCGGACTAAAAGCAATGGGCATTGGGGTACTACCTGCATTTAATTATGGTTTACTTGGACTGTACGGGAATTTTGAACATTAGCACCTTATTTCAGGAATTTGCACCTGCTACTAATCCTTGGTCTACACGTGGACTTTATTTTACGGTGTGGGGTAAACGTGCTCACTCCAGCAACAATTATCTCCCATTATTCCACTTGGTAGCTCAGTGGATAGGGCTCTTACCTCAAAAACCACCCAGTTTCTGATTTTCAAGCACAAAAAGTAAAGGTTGACATCTCAGCACAGTACGGACGGAGTACTGAATCATTAGATGCGTTGTCTTTCAGATGAGGCCTTGAACAGAGCACCCCCCTATCTTCCGGAGGGGCCGGAGAGTGGAGCCGAGTCCACAAAGATCAGCCATGATCTCATTGAATGGCGGAGCAGGCTCGAGGGGCCAGATGGCCTACTCCTGTTCTTAGTTCTTATGTTCCTGCTTCGATGGACTCTAAAAAGCAGGGGAATTCTCCCGTGTCTTGGCCACTATTATCTTTCACGCCAACGTCACTAATCGCATTGCTGTTTGAGAGAGTTTTGCAGCTACGTTTTCTACATTACAATAGCGACTACACTTCACTGGCTGCAAACTACTGAAGGCATCCAGGGGTCATGAAGAATGCTCTACAACTGGGAACCTGTCCCTCTCCCTCATGTAACCTTTTCTTGATCCGGTAGCTCAGTCCTGTCCTGAGACACAAATCACCACAAGTTGTACCATGCAAACCATTCCTAGACATTTATCCAATTCTTACTTGAATGAATCATTAAAACATAGTCTGAACAAGTGTCTAACTATCTCTCACACTCCAAATTGTGATGGCTGATTAGGTGTACATCACTCACTAAGCGGCACCACACTGTGCAGCAAATTAAAACCCGCATCTCAACTGTGCTGAAAACCAGGAATTAACAGCACTCAGTCCAGATGTAGCTCTTTGAAATTAGTTCATAACCTAGGATTTCCCTCCCTCCAGAATGGAATAATCTGGAACCCTCGTCCCAGAATATCGTGAATCAATAGCCAGCTGAGAGGAAGCAGTGGAGACCTACTCCCAAGTCTGTGTCAGAAGGCTCAAGCTTATATCATTAAGGAGGTGGAAACAGTCTCTTTCCTGACTAGCCAAGTCAAGGCCAGCAACAGCAGGCAATCCTCCCATATCAACCTACAATGCAGCCAACTGCACTTGCTAAAGTAGAGAGAGTAATGTGGGCTGAACAGAGGATTCTATTTTTAAGTTTCAAAGTCGTAAAAACAGCAGTAGCAGCACCCCACTACTTGTTGGCATTTTGCAAGAGGTCAGAATATTTCAGGGAATCAAGAAATTAAGAGTCAAAAATGCATTGTTTTGCTTTCAATTCCAAAAAACAGCATGTAGCCCGTGACGGCTAATATTGCCTCAGGCAGACAAAAATGCTTCTGCACAAGCTTTTTAAGATTAGCTTGGTATTATCCTGGGTACCAGATAAAAATCAGCTGCTGTAATTTGTACAGCGATTGTTTATCTTCGAACTGTTGAACCAAACAAATTGCCAATTTATTGGTGAAATTTCTTTGTTCTCTTCACGAGACGCACAATCTAATCCATGAACGGTGGGTCAAATGTGACACAAGGCACATCAGGAGTGTGATGGAACGCTCAACTTTTTCCTCAGATGTTTTCCTGCAGCTGAAAAAAAAACTCTAGAAGCTTAACACCATCACCACCCAAATCACTCCCTCCCAGCACTCTGGCTACCTCTCTCCCTCCCTCCCAGCACACTCTGGCTACCTCCCTCCCAGCACACTCTGGCTACCTCTCTCCCTCCCTCCCAGCACACTCTGGCTACCTCTCTCCCTCCCTTCCAGCACACTCTGGCTACCTCTCTCCCTCCCAGCACACTCTGGCTACCTCCCTCCCTCCCAGCACACTCTGGCTACCTCTCTCCCTCCCTCCCAGCACACTCTGGCTACCTCCCTCCCAGCACACTCTGGCTCATATCTCCCATGATGAACTGCAGCAACTCAAAGGCCTAGATGGCCAAGGATAGTAGGTGTATGGGAACATTACCCGTTCCAAGTTCCCAGTCAACTTTCATGCCACACTATTCTTTTGTCAATGGATCAAGATTCTGATACTCCCTACGCAACTTCTCTGCAAATGACTCCATGTGGACAACAGTTATTCAAAGCACATCACTTGTGGATGGACACCCATATTCAAATATAAATCTTAAAGGTCCGAGAGAACAGGGCATCTATTCACTGACTCTATCGCAGCTGTTTAATATTGCAGGAAAATATTTTAATTGATAAAGTCATCCAGATTCAAAATGCTAACTCCGTTCTCACCCCACAGATGTTGTCAGACCTGCTGAGATTGTCCAGCATTTTCTGGTGCAAAACTGATGTATTGCTCCCAATGATTCTAGTTGGATCGGCAGGAGTGCTATTGCTGCAGCAAATGAATGGGAAGTGGATATGGTTACTTTCCTGTACTTCCAATGGGCTTATTCAGGTAATTGTTTGCAGGCCAATATTGTGAATCAAGGCTTCCAAACGGCTGTCCAAGTCAGCTTGAAGATAATTAAAGCCCAATTATCTCTAATCTTCACATTAAACCGAGAAAAGCCCAGCATAAAAGAAATTCAGATTTGCATTGGGTATCTGCTTGGGTTCAACAGTAGCAATCACTGCCTTAAGTGCTGTGTGGCTTTTCTATTTAGTCAGCTCTTAGAATTGTTATTCGCTACCATACAGGGAGGTTAACCGCGGAACTACTTTGTGATACGGACAGTCTCTTATGTATGGTCCTTCAAGGTCGCCAGAGCCAACCATCCAGGCAGTGTTAGGTGCTGTTGGTAAGTTGCCTTGTTCAAATAGTATACAAAGCATGCATGATGGAAGTCACTTTAGTGCAATCAATTCCAATTTGTTTGGTATACCAACTTGCATTTATGCAATGCATTTTACGACCAAAGGTTTCAAAGTGCTTTACAGCCAATTAAATATCACTTTTTGAAATGTAGCCACTCTCGTCACGTCAGAAACACAGCGGCCAATTTCCATGCAAAGTCATAATGACTAGATAATAGCTTTTGTGATGTGAATTTTGCGCTTAATTTGGTCTACAATACTGGGAACAACAACCTTTCTCGTCACCAGAATCGTACTATGGGACCTTTTATGCCCGCCCAAGGGGGCAAATGAAGTCTCAGCGTAACACCCGAAAGACTCTTCTTTCTCCCCCCTGACAGTGCAGCACCCCCTAATTACACCACTGGATTGTCAGCCTAAGTTTTTATGCTTAAATCTCTGGAATGGAACACGAACCCAAAATCTTCCGATTTTCAAGAGACAAAAGTTCTACCCACAGAGACACAGCTGTCAGTTGGATGAAGAGCACATACACGAGCCACACACGTGGATTATTCTGCCACAAGAATTAACAGTTCCTTCTGCCAACTGCCCTGCTTAGATGGGCAAAGACTATTCCTCCCTCCTGGCCTCTTTCTTACTCCGTTGACTTCTGGTGTCTGGACTCAATTCTTGAAAAGGCCTCCCTTCAAAGAATTTCAGAGATCAAAGCATTTGTCAATGAAGTGCTCTTTGTCTTCCGGAAAGGCCAGATGCAGTTGGTTAATAAATGGGCCACTGTTTCGGATCTGTACAAAACAGCTGCCGGTCCCGCATTTAAAAATCACTCCTGGTCTGCCTATGGATAGTAAACCCAGCCCGGGGTTCTCCACCCACTCAGACAAGCTTCAATCCAAACAACGTTAATGCAACACATACGGGTTCTAGTCATAGAATTTACAGCGCAGAAGGAGGCCATTCGGCCCATCGAGTCTGCACCAGCTCTTGGAAAGAGCACCCTACCCAAGGTCAACACCTCCACCCTATCCCCATAACCCAGTAACCCCACCCAACACTAAAGGGCAATTTTGGACACGGAGGGCAATTTATCATAGCCAATCCACCTAACCTGCACATCTTTGGACTGTGGGAGGAAACCGGAGCACCCGGAGGAAACCCACTCACACACGGGGAGGATGTGCAGGCTTGGCACAGACAGTGACCCAAGCCGGAATCGAACCTGGGACCCTGGAGCTGTGAGGCAATTGGGCTATCCACAATGCTACCGTGCTGCCCGGACAACAGTTATAGAATCCTGGAGAAGGGGGTAGCAGCTCATTGCAGTCCATAAATGTTAATTAAACCAGGTACGTTTTTAAAGTTAATTCTGAAAGAGACTCATTTCTGAAGCAATCAACCAACTGATCATGCTTCCACCTCTGCATAGAGTACAGTGCAAAAAGGCCTTCTCAGACAAGTTTTCAATCCAGCTTCTAAAAGTCACTGGGAAACAAAGGAGGTTAAAATATTCCCAGCCATCACATTGTAAAAACCTGAACGAGGAATTTATTTTCAACTCTGCCATTGTCTGCACTGATGCTAAGGGGAGCAAAAACAACAACAAAAATAGCCAATTTTTTCTCACTATTGGGGTTAATGTAAATTTCAAGACTAGGAAAATTTGGGCTCTTTTTCCTCCCTCTTTCTCCACCTTCCTTCCCACCCCTATACACTCTCAGAAACAACGATGAGTAATTCGCAGACATGGCTCTCCGTCATTGCGGCCAGGGAGTTTACTATTCCGAACCACGCCTGGTGGTTTGCCCAACACCTCTCTGGCTTTCTTTACGGTCTTCTGAAGCCACAGCTGCTGCACTTTCCAACATTGCTTTTTCCTCTGGATTGGAAATGTCCTTCGACAGCCCTTCATCTATCCCTCAGCAAAAAGAAAAAGGGGATGTGTATAGTTTTGAGATGCCAATTAGAACATGGGACAGTTCCCCATAATCCCGGGAAGAGCCAAAGCCAACCGTGTACCAAGTGGCTCTCTTGTGAAAGACCTTGGGATTGCAAAAAGCAGCATTTCAGGAGGCTCCACAATGACCTGACACCATACATTCGCAACAAGAGCAGAGATGTTGGAGCATCAGCAGAGAGTTGCATCATTATGAAGCTTATTATGCACAGTTCCGACTTAAAGGACTGACCAGGAACATGGGACAAAATTTTCCAGCCTTCCCACCGGTGGGACTTTCCTGTCCTGCTGAAGGTGACCCCCTGCGGTGGGCTCCCCTGGCGGATTAGCGAGGAGTCTCCGCTGCGAGAAAATAAGCTACATGGGGGGGGGGGGGGCTAAAAAGTCCCACCAATGAACTTCAATGTCACGTAACGGTTTCAGAATTGGGATTTTACCTTTTGCTTTTAAAATGTTACATTGAATGGCTGATTTTCTATTCAAGTTAAGTGTTTCAGCATTTACAGTGCTTGAGAAGAGTGCTAAAGGTCGGCCGCTATTCAGTGACCTCGAACAGAGTGTGGAACGAGATCGATCTCACGCACACACGCGCACACACACACAGCCTCTTTGGCACTGTTCCCCGCGTTTCATCTGCAATGTCAATTTTGATTAAAGATGCACATTTAAAAGAATCAGCACCTTGCAGCGGCTGTCTGGCCCACGAACGAGTCAAGCACTTTTTGTTTCAGATTCCAGCGTTTGCAGTATTTTGGCTTTTGTTCATTCACTGGCACAGAAATGATAGCTCGCATATCTGTGAACCATTTGGAGATCTGTTGCTGTGCAAGAAATCAGATTTCAGGGCATGCTAACACTACAGCGGTGGAGCGGGGCGGGGGGAGGTTTCACCGAGCACACTATCTCCCGGAATGTTAGGCATGTTTTAGATGGTGACTTATGGAAAGCGGAGTACCAGAAAAGAAAATTAAAGATGCATGGGAAACCTCTCAATAGCGTCATAGATGTTTACAGCATGGAAACAGGTCCTTCGGCCCAGCTTGTCCATGCTGCCCAGTTTTTAAATCACTAAGCTAGTCCCACTTGCCCGCATTTGCCCCATATCCCTCTATACCCACCCTGCCCATGAAGGACTCTTTTCTCAAACGGGAAGGATTATTAAAAAAATACAGGATTAATCTGTGGATTCACAAAATTTTGAATGAAAAGGGACAGTCTACTGACGAGTGATGGAACGGTCAAGTAAATTGGTTCCTTTTCACCACCCGGGCAGGAATAGCTGATCGTTTTAGTAGAAACACTGTTGGCCATTATTCTTACTGTCTTGCTCACATGCCACACACTACTTTAAATTCAGCAATGATTTAAAATACCCCATCAAAATTTCAAATCATTTAATATATTATTCTTGCAGATTTATTAATGATCTCAATTGGTATTTTAGTTTAAACAAACAATCAGCAGGTCACTCAGTTCCAGAGTCCCGATAAATGTCACTGTTCAAACTTACCTCAATTAAAAAGCTAGAGAGAATGTTCAGTGTTAAGAGTATTTTGGGGGCAAACAGCTGAAATATAAATAGTTGGAGATTACTTACGGTCTAGTCCATTAATGTAGCGCATCCGGATCTCACAGTGACCCCAGACAGCACTTACAACAGGATAAAGTTTTTTCCCTTTAAGTCCTCTACATGCAACTCCCAGGTAATGTCCATCCACGATGTAGCTTAGAGTTCCTTCATCCATGTCCAAAACCACCAGGAATACATCTGGTACTATAAAGGTTTCATGGGGTTCCAGGAAAGCAGGATAAGTCTGGCTTGGTTGATTTTTGCCATCAAAATGAAGTTTATTACGTCCGAGGTCCCAGCCCAAGATTCACAATTACTGCCAACAAGTGCTGTATAACCCACGGAGTGCAAAGGAGCATCTATTGTGGCAACGCCAACCACAGCGTGTGTCCCCCGTTGTCTCATTGCCCAGGTGATTTCCCACACATGAAGTCCTCTGGTGTATCCGACTTTGCCTCTGATGCCATCCGTACTCTGTGCCACTGGGTGCCGGTGAAATATCAACTTATCATCTTCCTTCACAAACACGTTGAGCGACCGATCGTCATTGTTCCACGAGTGCAATAGCTGGACCTCACAAGTAGCTGGTGGCATGTCCAGCAACATGTCCAGTCGAGTAGGCTTGCAATAGTCAAGCCCTTGCTGTTCATGACGGAGGGGCCTGTAAGAAGGATCCCTCACATCCACAGTCTTCAGACCAACAGTCACTCTTTGGCCCATTGTTCAATTTCCGGGACAAAAGAAAGAACAACCCAATATCGCCCCCCGCACCCCCCCCCCACCCCACCCCCACTCAAGTCTTCAAATCCGCTTGCTCAAATGTGTTCCAGGTTGGGGAAAAACGGCAGGTGAAGACGGACACGGAGCTGGACGTCCTAAAATACAGAGGCAAATTATAAAAACGGGTTTAATAAACAGTTTTTATTCAGGTTTCATCAAACTACATTACAACCCCCAACAATAAGAACTTTCCAACAGGAAAAACAGTGACAGAATGGAGGTGTTATAATCATCGTGCTGGGACTCTTTTCTTTGGAAGGCAGACCCAATAGGTCCTTAATATTAGGAGGGTAGTCAGAAAAACATTTCTGCCTGTTGGGCAGGAATGAGAGAGTCATAAATACAAGACAGCTTCTAATAAGAAGAATTCAAGGGAAACCTTTCAATGAACAAGGGAAGGGAGAGAGTCAAGACAAGTGGATCAAATTTGAGGTCACAGTTGATCAGTATCCTATGAATGACAGGGGAGACTCAGTTCATTGCTATCTGACACAAAGAGAGAGAGGGGGGGGAAAGAGAGAGAGAGAGAGAGAGAGAGAGAGAGAGAGAGAGAGAGAGAGAGAGAGAGAGAGAGAGAGAGAGAGAGAGAGAGAGCGAGGGAGAGCGCGAGGGAGGGAGGGAGGGAGGGAGGGAGGGAGGGAGGGAGGGAGGGAGGGAGGGAGGGAGGGAGGGAGGGAGGGAGGGAGGGAGAGAGAGAGAGAGAGAGAGAGATGAGAGAGAGAGAGAGAGAGAGAGAGAGAGACAGGCAGAGAGAGAGAGAGAGAGAGAGACAGGCAGAGAGGGAGAGAGAGAGAGAGAGAGAGAGAGAGAGAGAGAGAGAGAGGGGGAGAGGGGGAGAGGGGGAGAGGGGGAGAGAGAGAGAGAGAGAGAGAGAGAGACAGACACCGAGAGGGAGAGAGAGAGACAGACAGACAGACAGAGGGAGAGAGAGAGAGAGAGAGAGAGAGAGAGAGAGAGAGAGAGAGAGAGAGAGAGAGAGAGAGAGAGAGAGAGAGAGAGGGACACCAAGAGAGAGAGAGAGAGAGAGAGAGAGAGAGAGACGGACACCGAGAGAGAGGGAGAGAGAGACCGAGAGACGGACAGAGAGAGAGAGAGAGAGAGAGAGAGAGAGAGAGAGAGAGAGAGACAGACAGACAGAGAGAGAGAGACAGCGAGGTTGGAGTAGTTGAGGAAACTAGACGAGTACAAAAAGGAAGAAAGGAATAGAAGGATAGGCAGATAGGGTTGGGTGTAATGGGGACGAGAGAAGGATAGGCAGATAGGGTTGGGTGTAATGGGGACGAGAGGAATTCTCCTGTGCAGCAGAAACACTGCAAAGTTGTTTGAATGGCCTGTTTCTGTGTAACCCTGTTAGCTGACCACAAGAATGTTTTTCTACTCATGTCGAGCAGGAGTTTCTGCTTTCAACATAATCAGGTTAAGTTTTTTTGTTGTTCGATGTTCCACTCAAAACGCGGGTGTAAACCAAGGGGTCCATGGAGGATGAGAAGAGTGGCCATCAGTTTAAACACAGCTGAAGCGTATCTTTAATCAGTGTTTACTCCACCATCTCGGACTAACCCAATGCTGAAAGAAATTGTAAATTCACCTGCAAACTGTAAAATCCCACTTCACAAAATATTTGTATATTAGTGTCCATGTCCTCAACATAACAAAGGTCAACGTAAGAGGCTCGAAAGGGGTGCAATCACCTGAATTAATCACTG